>NC_054711.1:41479007-41544397 GCF_016097555.1 Gigantopelta aegis | reverse complement strand
ATTTATTACACTAATCATTACACGAAATGCAAGCTATCACACAAGTTATAACAGATATATTTATTACACTAATCATTACACGAAATGTAAGCTATCACACAAGTTATAACAGATATATTTATTACACTAATCATTACACGAAATGTAAGCTATCACACAAGTTATAACATATATATTTATTAAACTAATCATTACACGAAATGTAAGTTATCACATAAGTTATAACAGATATATTTATTACACTAATCATTACACGAAATGTAAGTTATCACATAAGTTATAACAGATAATATTATTACACTAATCATTACACGAAATGTAAGCTATCACACAAGTTATAACAGATATATTATTACACTAATCATTACACGAAATGTAAGTTATCACATAAGTTATAACAGATATATTTATTACACTAATCATTACACGAAATGTAAGCTATCACACAAGTATTACACGATTATTTAAGCACTAATCATTATACAAATGTTATAACAGATATATTTATTACACTAATCATTACACGAAATGTAAGCTATCACACAAGTTATAACAGATATATTTATTACACTAATCATTACACGAAATGTAAGCTATCACACAAGTTATAACAGATATATTTATTACACTAATCATTACACGAAATGTAAGCTATCACACAAGTTATAACAGATATATTTATTACACTAATCATTACACGAAATGTAAGCTATCACACAAGTTATAACAGATATATTTATTACACTAATCATTACACGAAATGTAAGCTATCACATAAGTTATATCAGAGATATTTATTACACTAATCATTACACGAAATGTAAGCTATCACACAAGTTATAACAGATATATTTATTACACTAATCATTACACAAAATGTAAGCTATCACACAAGTTATAACATATATATTTATTACACTAATCATTACATGAAATGCAAGCTATCACACAAGTTATAACAGATATATTTATTACACTAATTATTACACGAAATGTAAGCTATCACACAAGTATTACACGAAATGTAAGCTATCACACAAGTTATAACAGATATATTTATTACACTAATCATTACACGAAATGAAGCTATCTCACAAGTTATAACAGATATATTTATTACACTAATAATTACACGAAATGCAAGCTATCACTCAAGTTATAACAGATATATTTATTACACTAATCATTACACGAAATGTAAGCTATCACACAAGTTATAACAGATATATTTATTACACTAATCATTACACGAAATGTAAGCTATCACACAAGTTATAACAGATATATTTATTACACTAATCATTACACGAAATGCAAGCTATCACACAAGTTATAAGAGATATATTTATTACACTAATCATTACACGAAATGTAAGCTATCACACAAGTTATAACAGATATATTTATTACTCTAATCATTACACGAAATGTAAGCTATCACACAAGTTATAACAGATATATTTATTACTCTAATCATTACACGAAATGTAAGCTATCACACAAGTTATAACAGATATATTTATTACACTAATCATTACACGAAATGTAAGCTATCACAAGTTATAACAGATATATTTATTACACTAATCATTACACGAAATGTAAGCCTTCAAACCAGTTATAACAGATATATTTATTACACTAATCATTACACGAAATGTAAGCCTTCAAACCAGTTATAACAGATATATTTATTACACTAATCATTACACGAAATGTAAGCTATCACACAAGTTATAACAGATATATTTATTACAGTAATCATTACACGAAATGTAAGCTATCACACAAGTTATAACAGATATATTTATTACACTAATAATTACACGAAATGCAAGCTATCACTCAAGTTATAACAGATATATTTATTACACTAATCATTACACGAAATGTAAGCCTTCAAACCAGTTATAACAGATATATTTATTACACTAATCATTACACGAAATGTAAGCTATCACACAAGTTATAACAGATATATTTATTACAGTAATCATTACACGAAATGTAAGCTATCACACAAGTTATAACAGATATATTTATTACACTAATAATTACACGAAATGTAAGCTATCACACAAGTTATAACAGATATATTTATTACACTAATCATTACACGAACTGCAAGCTATCACACAAGTTATAACAAATATATTTATTACAGTAATCATTACACGAAATGTAAGCTCTCACAAGTTATAACAGATATATTTATTACACTAATCATTACACGAAATGTAAGCCTTCAAACCAGTTATAACAGATATATTTATTACACTAATCATTACACGAAATGTAAGCTATCACACAAGTTATAACAGATATATTTATTACAGTAATCATTACACGAAATGTAAGCTATCACACAAGTTATAACAGATATATTTATTACACTAATCATTACACGAAATGTAAGCTCTCACACAAGTTATAACAGATATATTTATTACACTAATCATTACACGAAATGTAAGGTATCACACAAGTTATAAGAGATATATTTATTACACTAATCATTACACGAAATGTAAGCTATCACACAAGTTATAACAGATATATTTATTACACTAATCATTACACGAAATGTAAGCTATCACACAAGTTATAACAGATATATTTATTACTCTAATCATTACACGAAATGCAAGCTATCACACAAGTTATAACAGATATATTTATTACACTAATCATTACACGAAATGCAAGCTATCACACAAGTTATAACAGATATATTTATTACACTAATCATTACACGAAATGTAAGCTATCACACAAGTTATAACAGATATATTTATTACACTAATCATTACACGAAATGTAAGCTATCACACAAGTTATAACATATATATTTATTAAACTAATCATTACACGAAATGTAAGTTATCACATAAGTTATAACAGATATATTTATTACACTAATCATTACACGAAATGTAAGTTATCACATAAGTTATAACAGATATATTTATTACACTAATCATTACACGAAATGTAAGCTATCACACAAGTTATAACAGATATATTTATTACACTAATCATTACACGAAATGTAAGTTATCACATAAGTTATAACAGATATATTTATTACACTAATTATTACACGAAATGTAAGCTATCACACAAGTATTACACGAAATGTAAGCTATCACACAAGTTATAACAGATATATTTATTACACTAATCATTACACGAAATGTAAGCTATCACACAAGTTATAACAGATATATTTATTACACTAATCATTACACGAAATGTAAGTTATCACATAAGTTATATCAGAGATATTTATTACACTAATCATTACACGAAATGTAAGTTATCACACAAGTTATAACAGATATATTTATTACACTAATCATTACACGAAATGTAAGCTATCACACAAGTTATAACAGATATATTTATTACACTAATCATTACACGAAATGTAAGTTATCACATAAGTTATATCAGAGATATTTATTACACTAATCATTACACGAAATGTAAGTTATCACACAAGTTATAACAGATATATTTATTACACGAATCATTACACGAAATGTAAGCTATCACATAAGTTATATCAGAGATATTTATTACACTAATCATTACACGAAATGTAAGTTATCACACAAGTTATATCAGATATATTTATTACACTAATCATTACACGAAATGTAAGCTATCACACAAGTTATAACAGATATATTTATTACAGTAATCATTACACGAAATGTAAGCTATCACACAAGTTATAACAGATATATTTATTACACTAATAATTACACGAAATGTAAGCTCTCACAAGTTATAACAGATATATTTATTACACTAATCATTACACGAAATGTAAGCCTTCAAACCAGTTATAACAGATATATTTATTACACTAATCATTACACGAAATGTAAGCTATCACACAAGTTATAACAGATATATTTATTACAGTAATCATTACACGAAATGTAAGCTATCACACAAGTTATAACAGATATATTTATTACACTAATAATTACACGAAATGTAAGCTATCACACAAGTTATAACAGATATATTTATTACACTAATCATTACACGAACTGCAAGCTATCACACAAGTTATAACAAATATATTTATTACAGTAATCATTACACGAA
Source organism: Gigantopelta aegis (assembly GCF_016097555.1). NCBI lineage: Eukaryota > Metazoa > Mollusca > Gastropoda > Neomphalida > Peltospiridae > Gigantopelta > Gigantopelta aegis. The sequence goes on along the minus strand of NC_054711.1, from coordinate 41,540,278 downwards.
ATGTAAGCTATCACACAAGTTATAACAGATATATTTATTACACTAATCATTACACGAAATGTAAGCTATCACACAAGTTATAACAGATATATTTATTACTCTAATCATTACACGAAATGCAAGCTATCACACAAGTTATAACAGATATATTTATTACACTAATCATTACACGAAATGTAAGCTATCACACAAGTTATAACAGATATATTTATTACACTAATCATTACACGAAATGTAAGCTATCACACAAGTTATAACATATATATTTATTAAACTAATCATTACACGAAATGTAAGTTATCACATAAGTTATAACAGATATATTTATTACACTAATCATTACACGAAATGTAAGTTATCACATAAGTTATAACAGATATATTTATTACACTAATCATTACACGAAATGTAAGCTATCACACAAGTTATAACAGATATATTTATTACACTAATCATTACACGAAATGTAAGTTATCACATAAGTTATAACAGATATATTTATTAGACTAATTATTACACGAAATGTAAGCTATCACACAAGTATTACACGAAATGTAAGCTATCACACAAGTTATAACAGATATATTTATTACACTAATCATTACACGAAATGTAAGCTATCACACAAGTTATAACAGATATATTTATTACACTAAACTGCACCATATCTGTAGTGTTGAGATACTGACTCAATTAATAATGTTATTCAACAGTTAAGATGGTGAATCCGTCTCCCTGGTATTGTAGCAGGTTGCTACAAGCACTTGACAACTTTAGAAAAATAATTCGCTATACCGTAAACGATAATCCTCAGGTCGTAATTCATACGCCCTTAACACTGCCGCCTTAACTAGGTCGTATTGACTTGCTCGCTCATCACTCATTGAATTATAAGTTACACTAGCCTTCCCCTTAAACTTAGACACGGCTAACAATGTCCACTTAGACTGCGGCTAATTTAGCTGCTTAGCGGCCCGTTCAAAAAGTTAGAAGAACATATCTACCTCCTGGTCATCAAATACAGGCACTGATCTATAAGCCTCCGACATGTTAAACCCATTTCCGGCCTCCCGTCTAACTTCTTCAGTATTCAACTTTAACTCATGTTCCACTTTTAATTTTGCTAACTGGAATTCTCTATCCCTATCTCTCTCTTCTCTCTCTCTCTCTCTCTCTCTCTCTCTCTCTCTCTCTCTCTCTCTCTCTCTCTCTCTCTCTCTCTCTCTCTCTCTCTCTCTCTCTCTCTCTCTATCTCTATCTTCTCTTTCTCTATCTCTCTCTCTATTCCTCTCTCTGTCTTCTCTATCTCTATCTCTCTCTCTTCTCTATCCCTCTCTTCTCTTTCTCTCTCTCTTTATCTAATGCACGTTCTTCTCTTTCGTAATCAAGCTTTTTAAAAGCTAATTGTTGTTCCACACTTAACTCATTTATATCTATCTCTGGAACAATCTCACTGTCTTCCATAACATGACTATCACCAAAAACTTCCTGGATAATAATTGTCCTTATATCTCCTAATGTTTTAGCTGATGTTAAATCAATTTCCCGCTCACTCGCGATTTCAACTAACTCGACCTTACGTGCTCGCTTAATCTCCACTACACTGAGCGTAGGCCTATCCAGCAAATTCTTATCCATGTTTAGGTATGACGCACTTATTATTTTATTTTTTCTAGTGAACAACGTTGCTACTTCTAGTTAATTTGTAAAAATAATTTATAAAGCCCCCATTTACAAACAATACTTTTTTTTAAATATGCATGTCCCGTTTCAGATCCGGGACGAGCGCCCCAATTTTCACTCCTGTCACGGGGATCCTATAATACCCGTAACTGAATGAAACACACGATTATCCAAATATCTCTCCTAACTGTATATATATTAGATCTCTCTGTAACGGGCAGTTATACCCGCGTAGCTCGTCTAGGTATGATCAGAGATAAGATCTTATATAAAGTATGAATTATTATAGCACGGTTAGTTCACTAGAAAACACAACAAAAACACAATACACTTTGGAATCTGTATTAACCTACGCTGACAAATGTACTGCCGCAGTAGTTAATTAACAACAACAAATAATAACAACCCAGAACTGATCACTTAATTAGTTAATCTCTAGGTGTCTAGTTTACACAATATTCTAATCACTTCACCGTGACACAAAACCCACACGTGTGATAATTGAGAAACGCTTCCAGGGGAACTTAATTAATAAAGAAATTACAACTCTATTCCTAACTGGTTAATTTTTAAATTAACCCTTAACTACTCATTCAGTAACCTTGTAATACAGAATTAATACTGGTACCTATCACAATAAAGACAATAACCTACAGTTTACCTAGGTCCTCTAGGATGACTGGTTAAGCTTTATATATATTAGAACAGTGAGCCTACAGTTTACTGCGTCAGATTACCGGCAGCACCGTCTAAATAATATTGGTATAATACAATATTAAAATATTTAAAGTCACACCAATCACATCAAGGTTATACAACAGAGCAGAAATAATATTTACCAAGTCCAAACGGACGCGCTCCCTGGAAGCCTTCCAATATGTTTCTCCCCGATAAATCTAAATCCTAGCTATTTATTGTAAAATCCCAGACTGGTCCGGAGACAGTACGCGGGACCGAATCTTATGATGTGTATATTTCCACAGCGACCAAGACGATATATTTCCTTACAAGCCTAGACTGGTCGTCGCCTAGTTCGCTAGAGAATCCATGGTCGCGCGGAGGTATTACGTAACCACTCACCACATGGCCTCCACACCTGATCTGGGTGTGTATTAGGGTGAACGGTCGCGCGGAGGTATTACGTAACAAAGTGCCCACCTGGGCTTAAGTGCATATTGGGACTGCACACGGCCCTCTAAAACAATTAATATCGCCACAGGCTAAAACAAAATTAAAAGCATGTTCCGTCACACCGGTATCGGGCTGCGAACCCTGTAACTAAGAGCCTTATGACCGATGGCTCAACCAAGACAGCACCGAGGCCGATATCGGGCTGCGAACCCTGTAACTAAGAGCCTTATGACCGATGGCTCAACCAAGACACCACCGAGGCCGGTATCGGGCTGCGAACCCTGTACCTAACAGCCTTATGACCGATGGCTCAACCAAGACAGCACCGAGGCCGGTATCGGGCTGCGAACCCTGTACCTACCAGCCTTATGCCCGATGGCTCAACCAAGACACCACCGAGGCCGGTACCGGGCTGCGAACCCTGTACCTACCAGCCTTATGCCCGATGGCTTAACCACGAATACACCGAGGCCGTCCAACGGATTATTTTTCTCTAGGGGCGTGACTTAGCCCCGTGGTAAAGCGCTCGATGCGCGGTCGGTCTGGGATCGATCCCCGTCGATGGGCCCATTGGGCTATTTCTCGTTACAGCCAGTGCACCGCGACTGGTATATCAAAGGCTGTGGTATGTACTACCCTGTCTGTGGGATGGTGCATATAAAAGAACCCTTGCTGCTAATCGAAACGAGTAGCCCATGAAGTGGCGACAGCGGGTTTCCTCTCTCAATATCTGTGTGGTCCTTAACCATGTCTGACGCCATATAACCGTAAATAAAATGTGTTGAGTGCGTCGTTAAATCAAACATTTCTTTCTTTCTTTCTTTCTTTTTCTCTACGCGATACACAAGGGAGATCACTGTGTAGATTATGAAACAAATCAAAAGCTACGGCCATATATCAACTTCCGGAAAATTACATAGGTACTATACCACTATTTTTCAACAGTAGTTGTCTACGGTCATACCACTTTGAAAGCACCGGTTCTCGTCCGATCACCGAATTTAAGCAACGTCGGGCCCGGTTAGTACTTGGATGGGTGACCGCCTGGGAACACCGGGTGCTGTAGAAATGTTTTCTTCATTATTATTATTATTTTTGTATATGTATATGTATGTGTATATATATATATGTATATGTATATGTATATGTATATGTATATCATAATTATCATTGTTATTATTCTTTATTATTATTATTATTTAAAAAAAAAAATAACTTTTAAATGTTAGTCTGTTTGTTGTTGAAAAAAAATTCATCAGGGCAAAAATTTAATGAATGAATGTTTGTTTAACGACACCCCAGCACAAAAATACATATCGGCTATTGGTGTCACAAATGGTAAGTGTATGGAACGGGCAAAAATTGAAAGCAATTTTATTTCATCTAGTATCACAGTGTCAAGTAGCCTTCTATTTGAAACCTGTAAAAATCATACATGCAATTTTGTGCGCAACTATGGTAGTCATAGACCCCGATCGTTATCTCTGAAATGAGCGGCTTAACCCCCATTGTTTTCTTATTTAATTTAAGGGTGAGGAAGGAAGGAAGGAAGGTAAATTGTGTAACGTGCACATTCAGAGCAAGCTGTTGTAGCGCACGCCTGTCTTGGGCGTGGGTACTGGCCTCAGCCGGTTGCCTCGTCCAGGACAGGAAAGGGTTTAAGGGTGAGAGGTAGTAGTATATATTTATATCCGTGGAGTATATGTCGATTGATACGCTGCTGGTAGGCATTTTAGCCACAAATGTTACTATTGTCATTTATGGGATTTGATTTGGTGGTATACACCCATCAGTAAATTATTATTATTATTATTTATTTTATTTTTTTTACTTTTTTTTTTTTTTGGGGGGGGGGGGCGGAGCGTGGTCTGGACCTGGGGAGATCGAGTAAGATGCTAGTGGAACGTTTTACAAGGTTTGATCCGGGATACTAACATGAATTGTCTCAGCCTCGCCGGCGTTCCGTCCGGCGTCCTCCCATCTCACCCCCAACCTACGCACATTCCCCACGGGAAGATGATTCTAGAACCAGTGAGTTAAATTTGGTCAGGTATACCATGTGTTGCCGTATTTCTTTCCATGAGACCGGCCTCGGTGGCGCAGTGGTTTTCCATCGGACTACAGGCTGGTAGGTACAGGGTTCGGATCCCAGTCTGAACTGAACTGAACTTTATTTTACACTCAGGCCGTAGTCTACGGCATATGAGGATATATATATATATATATATATATATATATATATATATATATATATATATACATACAGCAGTTAATATAATTTTAACAAGATGGTGGATCTATATAAATACTAATAAATACAAAATAAATTCATTATGGTGTAATGCTTTGGAATTAGTTAGGCGGACGTAAACAGTAGTGTAAAAGGTATTTGTAAAACGAGACTCATAGCCCACATCCCACCCCCATAGACATCAATGACACATCATCACCCCTACCCAACTGGGACGTTTAGTTATCATGACACGTTTCGTGTTGTGTGAGACAAATATGAAAAGGGGTGATTGTTTAGCGACACCTCAGCACATTTTAAACAACATATATGCACACTCACACAACACCTAACAAATATATAAATATTTATTTTATTAAATCTCTGTTGGCTTTGCGGAGGTCAAAGTTCATTAACAAACGACAAACAATTGCGTGACGTCATCTATCTGTCATTGTAATTATAGTTAGGCGACGTATCGCTTAGTGGATACAGCACTTGTCTGAGATGCGATGGGTCGTTCGATGTGGATGGACACGGGCTTCCCCCGATCCCAGGCAATGTCCCACGACATCGAAGGCATGGTATGTAAATAGTGTTGTTCAGTTAATATTAATAATGAGAGAGAGAGAGAGAGAGAGAGAGAGAGAGAGAGAGAGAGAGAGAGAGAGAGAGAGAGAGAGAGAGGCGACATGATTTATCTTATAATTAGTTACCAATGATTGACATCCATTAGCCGATAATTAATGAATCAATGTGCACTAGTGGTGTCGTTAAAACAAACACATTTTTACTTTTAACTTTTGTCTTTAATGAAATACGAGTGTATATATTAGTGTCATAGAACAGGGTAGCTCAGTGAACTGTTCTTGTATGTGGGTGTTTATTGTTTTAATATAATTTATTTACTGAATGTACATTGCTCAAATTGTAAATAAAAAAATTTAAAATAATAATAATAATAAAATAAAAAAAGGTAAAATAATAATAACAGGAATAAGAAATAATAATAATAAAGTTACAACCCCCCCCCCCCCCCCCCCCAGTTCCCCAATAACCTGTGATGTCACATTTTTCGTAAACTCGTAAGTATTCTGCATTTGTGGAATATTTATTCCTAAGAGAGCATAATTTACGAACTACATTTAGTATCCTATCATAATATATGTGTGTGTGCGTACGTGTGTGCGTTTGTGTGTATGTGTGTATATATGTGCGTGTGCGCGTGTGAGCGCACGGACGCATAGCCATTATTGCTATATTATTAGCGAGTACATGAACTCCGAATCTCATTACAGGCAAACAGTTAAAGTGTGTTTTATTCAACGACAGCATTACACCTCCTTGATTTATTAATCATCGGCTATTCGATCTCAAACATTTGCTAATTGTAACACGTAGTCTTAGATAGAAAGCGCTCACATGTTTTCTGTTATTAGTAAGGTATCTGTCATATGCACCCTCCCACAGACAGGATAGCACGTACCACGGCTTTTGATATACCAGTTGTGATGCACAGGATGGAACTAGAGATAGCCCAATGGGCCCACCGAACGGGATCGATCCGAGACCGATCGCTCACCATGTAAGCACTCTACCACTGGACTACGTCCCACGTCCCTCAGCCAAAAGTGTTTCATTGGTTAGAAACGAAATGTAAATACAAAAAATAACTCCTTGGTTATTACTAAGCTTTCTAATTTATTTCAATATTCCAAATAATTAGCCTGCAAGCATGGATATATGGCAACAACCAGTGGACTCATTTCATTTCAATTGATTTTCCTGCTTATATCCAATTAAGGTTCAAGCACGCTGTCCTGGGCACACAACCTCAGCTATCTGGGCTGTCTGTCCAGTATAGCGAGTTACTCGTTAGTTGTTAGTCAGAGAGACGTGGGTGTAGTGGTCTTACTCACTAGTCGTTAAACCTCACTCTGGGTGCGAACCGGTACCGGGCTCCGAACCCTGTACCTATCAGACATGCTCAATATCTTAACCACGACACCACCGAGGCCGGTCTAGGTTGCACAGTACCAAAGAAGAGAGTTTCGTGTCAAAGTTCGAGGTGCACCGTGAAATATTTCCGGAGTAAAAGCAGCTGTGGGTGTGATTGGTAATAATATGTGACATTGATTATTTGTGCAAATACTATGATCCATTGACAATAAATAAATACACTTTTATTTGTTATACAGTTGTTATGCAGTATATACCAGAGGTTGAAACTAACGCGGGGTACCCCCAAAAATGGAACTGCAATTTTCAGCAAACATGACGGTTGCTATTAAAAACATTAATTAAATCTCTTAAATGGTATGTGCCCCCCCCCCCCCCCCCCCAATTTTCTTGCAGGTAGATTAGATGTGAGGTGCCACACTTTTTATTGCTGTACTTCCTGGGTGTGTTGATACGCTGCTTATATCAATTTTATTAGTAAACGTTAACATTATCGGCAATAGGGATTGATTTTGGTCTGTTAGAACCTCTACGGACTCTTCTTCTCTACGCGATACACAAGGGAGATCACTGTGTTGATTAAAAAATCTTCACCAAAATTGCATGTAAACAACTCCGGCGATAAGTCAGTCGATCTGTCTTTCCAACAATTAAAACAAAACAAAAGCTACGGTCATATACCGACTTCCGGAAAATTACATATGTATACCCCTATTTTTCAACAGTTGTTGTCTACGGCCATACCACGTTGAAAGCACCGGTTCTCGTCCGATCACCGAAGTTAAGCTACGTCGGGCCCGGTTAGTACTTGGATGGGTGACCGCCTGGGAACACCGGGTGCTGTAGACATTTTTTTTTTGTTCATGATGTTTTTAATAATAAATAATTATTATTATTATCATCATCATCATCATCATCATTTGCCTTTAATGATTTTATTATTATTATTATGAGGTTGTTGTTTTTTAAGTATACTCCGAGTAAGAATCAAGTGAGCACACACTTATTTACAGAAAACATTTGACTGCAATCACTGTCACTGGTGATAAATGTTAGTGTGTTTGTTGTTGAAAAAACCAAATCATCTGGCCAAAAATTAAACTTCGTCTAGTATCACAGTGTCCAGTAAACTTGTACCGTCCCCTTTATTATAATAAATACAACATCAATTACTTTCTGGCTAGGTCAAACCTGTAATCATGTTGCAGCTGTTATTCAGTAGAATGTGCTTGCAGTGGGGTGCACTCCAAACTCCGTCTATTGAACATACCTGGCAAAAGTGTGTGTGTGTGTGTGTGTGTGTGTATGTGTGTGTGTGTCATTGTTAGTGTAGATTTGAGGGTATTCTTAAATAAATAATAATTTTTTTTCCCAAACATTAGCATAACCTGGATTTTATTTGGGGGTGTGGGCTGGGCTGGGCTGTGCTGTGGGCGCTGTGCTTTGTGCTGGGCTGGGCTGGGCTGGGCTGGGCTGGGCGCTGTGCTGTGGGCTGTGCTGTGCTGTGAGCTGTGCTGTGCTGTGGGCGCTGTGCTGTGCTGTGGGTTGTGCTGTGCTGTGGGCCTCATAAAATCTTCTCAAAACACAAATTTATAAAGCTAACGTACACTGGCTAGTGGTACCTTTTATCGGCATTGACCCTGGGCACTAATATGAATAGCTTAGTATTGCACTGTAACGATTTTCTTAGCCTCGCCGGCGTTCCGTCCCATGTCAACCCCACCTCCACCGACACACAATCCCCAGGGGATTACTATTCTAGTGGTGAGTTGCATTTGGTCAGATATACCATATGTGTCCTTATTTCTTTCGAAAAGTATATCAACATTTTTTATCGTTTAATTATTTATCGATTTTGGCTTTGTGGAAGCCAAATGACGTCATCATGACATAAATTCATTATGGTGTAATGCTTTGGAATTAGTTAGGCGGACGTAAACAGTAGTGTAAAAGGTATTTGTAAAACGAGACTCATAGCCCACATCCCACCCCCATAGACATCAATGACACATCATCACCCCTACCCAACTGGGACGTTTAGTTATCATGACACGTTTCGTGTTGTGTGAGACAAATATGAAAAGGGGTGATTGTTTAGCGACACCTCAGCACATTTTAAACAACATATATGCACACTCACACAACACCTAACAAATATATAAATATTTATTTTATTAAATCTCTGTTGGCTTTGCGGAGGTCAAAGTTCATTAACAAACGACAAACAATTGCGTGACGTCATCTATCTGTCATTGTAATTATAGTTAGGCGACGTATCGCTTAGTGGATACAGCACTTGTCTGAGATGCGATGGGTCGTTCGATGTGGATGGACACGGGCTTCCCCCGATCCCAGGCAATGTCCCACGACATCGAAGGCATGGTATGTAAATAGTGTTGTTCAGTTAATATTAATAATGAGAGAGAGAGAGAGAGAGAGAGAGAGAGAGAGAGAGAGAGAGAGAGAGAGAGAGAGAGAGAGAGGCGACATGATTTATCTTATAATTAGTTACCAATGATTGACATCCATTAGCCGATAATTAATGAATCAATGTGCACTAGTGGTGTCGTTAAAACAAACACATTTTTACTTTTAACTTTTGTCTTTAATGAAATACGAGTGTATATATTAGTGTCATAGAACAGGGTAGCTCAGTGAACTGTTCTTGTATGTGGGTGTTTATTGTTTTAATATAATTTATTTACTGAATGTACATTGCTCAAATTGTAAATAAAAAAATTTAAAATAATAATAATAATAAAATAAAAAAAGGTAAAATAATAATAACAGGAATAAGAAATAATAATAATAAAGTTACAACCCCCCCCCCCCCCCCCCCAGTTCCCCAATAACCTGTGATGTCACATTTTTCGTAAACTCGTAAGTATTCTGCATTTGTGGAATATTTATTCCTAAGAGAGCATAATTTACGAACTACATTTAGTATCCTATCATAATATATGTGTGTGTGCGTACGTGTGTGCGTTTGTGTGTATGTGTGTATATATGTGCGTGTGCGCGTGTGAGCGCACGGACGCATAGCCATTATTGCTATATTATTAGCGAGTACATGAACTCCGAATCTCATTACAGGCAAACAGTTAAAGTGTGTTTTATTCAACGACAGCATTACACCTCCTTGATTTATTAATCATCGGCTATTCGATCTCAAACATTTGCTAATTGTAACACGTAGTCTTAGATAGAAAGCGCTCACATGTTTTCTGTTATTAGTAAGGTATCTGTCATATGCACCCTCCCACAGACAGGATAGCACGTACCACGGCTTTTGATATACCAGTTGTGATGCACAGGATGGAACTAGAGATAGCCCAATGGGCCCACCGAACGGGATCGATCCGAGACCGATCGCTCACCATGTAAGCACTCTACCACTGGACTACGTCCCACGTCCCTCAGCCAAAAGTGTTTCATTGGTTAGAAACGAAATGTAAATACAAAAAATAACTCCTTGGTTATTACTAAGCTTTCTAATTTATTTCAATATTCCAAATAATTAGCCTGCAAGCATGGATATATGGCAACAACCAGTGGACTCATTTCATTTCAATTGATTTTCCTGCTTATATCCAATTAAGGTTCAAGCACGCTGTCCTGGGCACACAACCTCAGCTATCTGGGCTGTCTGTCCAGTATAGCGAGTTACTCGTTAGTTGTTAGTCAGAGAGACGTGGGTGTAGTGGTCTTACTCACTAGTCGTTAAACCTCACTCTGGGTGCGAACCGGTACCGGGCTCCGAACCCTGTACCTATCAGACATGCTCAATATCTTAACCACGACACCACCGAGGCCGGTCTAGGTTGCACAGTACCAAAGAAGAGAGTTTCGTGTCAAAGTTCGAGGTGCACCGTGAAATATTTCCGGAGTAAAAGCAGCTGTGGGTGTGATTGGTAATAATATGTGACATTGATTATTTGTGCAAATACTATGATCCATTGACAATAAATAAATACACTTTTATTTGTTATACAGTTGTTATGCAGTATATACCAGAGGTTGAAACTAACGCGGGGTACCCCCAAAAATGGAACTGCAATTTTCAGCAAACATGACGGTTGCTATTAAAAACATTAATTAAATCTCTTAAATGGTATGTGCCCCCCCCCCCCCCCCCCCCCCCCAATTTTCTTGCAGGTAGATTAGATGTGAGGTGCCACACTTTTTATTGCTGTACTTCCTGGGTGTGTTGATACGCTGCTTATATCAATTTTATTAGTAAACGTTAACATTATCGGCAATAGGGATTGATTTTGGTCTGTTAGAACCTCTACGGACTCTTCTTCTCTACGCGATACACAAGGGAGATCACTGTGTTGATTAAAAAATCTTCACCAAAATTGCATGTAAACAACTCCGGCGATAAGTCAGTCGATCTGTCTTTCCAACAATTAAAACAAAACAAAAGCTACGGTCATATACCGACTTCCGGAAAATTACATATGTATACCCCTATTTTTCAACAGTTGTTGTCTACGGCCATACCACGTTGAAAGCACCGGTTCTCGTCCGATCACCGAAGTTAAGCTACGTCGGGCCCGGTTAGTACTTGGATGGGTGACCGCCTGGGAACACCGGGTGCTGTAGACATTTTTTTTTTGTTCATGATGTTTTTAATAATAAATAATTATTATTATTATCATCATCATCATCATCATCATTTGCCTTTAATGATTTTATTATTATTATTATGAGGTTGTTGTTTTTTAAGTATACTCCGAGTAAGAATCAAGTGAGCACACACTTATTTACAGAAAACATTTGACTGCAATCACTGTCACTGGTGATAAATGTTAGTGTGTTTGTTGTTGAAAAAACCAAATCATCTGGCCAAAAATTAAACTTCGTCTAGTATCACAGTGTCCAGTAAACTTGTACCGTCCCCTTTATTATAATAAATACAACATCAATTACTTTCTGGCTAGGTCAAACCTGTAATCATGTTGCAGCTGTTATTCAGTAGAATGTGCTTGCAGTGGGGTGCACTCCAAACTCCGTCTATTGAACATACCTGGCAAAAGTGTGTGTGTGTGTGTGTGTGTGTGTGTGTGTGTGTGTGTCATTGTTAGTGTAGATTTGAGGGTATTCTTAAATAAATAATAATTTTTTCCCAAACATTAGCATAACCTGGATTTTATTTGGGGGTGTGGGCTGGGCTGGGCTGTGCTGTGGGCGCTGTGCTTTGTGCTGGGCTGGGCTGGGCTGGGCTGGGCTGGGCGCTGTGCTGTGGGCTGTGCTGTGCTGTGAGCTGTGCTGTGCTGTGGGCGCTGTGCTGTGCTGTGGGTTGTGCTGTGCTGTGGGCCTCATAAAATCTTCTCAAAACACAAATTTATAAAGCTAACGTACACTGGCTAGTGGTACCTTTTATCGGCATTGACCCTGGGCACTAATATGAATAGCTTAGTATTGCACTGTAACGATTTTCTTAGCCTCGCCGGCGTTCCGTCCCATGTCAACCCCACCTCCACCGACACACAATCCCCAGGGGATTACTATTCTAGTGGTGAGTTGCATTTGGTCAGATATACCATATGTGTCCTTATTTCTTTCGAAAAGTATATCAACATTTTTTATCGTTTAATTATTTATCGATTTTGGCTTTGTGGAAGCCAAATGACGTCATCATGACATAAATTCATTATGGTGTAATGCTTTGGAATTAGTTAGGCGGACGTAAACAGTAGTGTAAAAGGTATTTGTAAAACGAGACTCATAGCCCACATCCCACCCCCATAGACATCAATGACACATCATCACCCCTACCCAACTGGGACGTTTAGTTATCATGACACGTTTCGTGTTGTGTGAGACAAATATGAAAAGGGGTGATTGTTTAGCGACACCTCAGCACATTTTAAACAACATATATGCACACTCACACAACACCTAACAAATATATAAATATTTATTTTATTAAATCTCTGTTGGCTTTGCGGAGGTCAAAGTTCATTAACAAACGACAAACAATTGCGTGACGTCATCTATCTGTCATTGTAATTATAGTTAGGCGACGTATCGCTTAGTGGATACAGCACTTGTCTGAGATGCGATGGGTCGTTCGATGTGGATGGACACGGGCTTCCCCCGATCCCAGGCAATGTCCCACGACATCGAAGGCATGGTATGTAAATAGTGTTGTTCAGTTAATATTAATAATGAGAGAGAGAGAGAGAGAGAGAGAGAGAGAGAGAGAGAGAGAGAGAGAGAGAGAGAGAGAGAGAGACGCAGGCGACATGATTTATCTTATAATTAGTTACCAATGATTGACATCCATTAGCCGATAATTAATGAATCAATGTGCACTAGTGGTGTCGTTAAAACAAACACATTTTTACTTTTAACTTTTGTCTTTAATGAAATACGAGTGTATATATTAGTGTCATAGAACAGGGTAGCTCAGTGAACTGTTCTTGTATGTGGGTGTTTATTGTTTTAATATAATTTATTTACTGAATGTACATTGCTCAAATTGTAAATAAAAAAATTTAAATAATAATAATAATAAAATAAAAAAAGGTAAAATAATAATAACAGGAATAAGAAATAATAATAATAAAGTTACAACCCCCCCTCCCCCCCCCCCCAGTTCCCCAATAACCTGTGATGTCACATTTTTCGTAAACTCGTAAGTATTCTGCATTTGTGGAATATTTATTCCTAAGAGAGCATAATTTACGAACTACATTTAGTATCCTATCATAATATATGTGTGTGTGCGTACGTGTGTGCGTTTGTGTGTATGTGTGTATATATGTGCGTGTGCGCGTGTGAGCGCACGGACGCATAGCCATTATTGCTATATTATTAGCGAGTACATGAACTCCGAATCTCATTACAGGCAAACAGTTAAAGTGTGTTTTATTCAACGACAGCATTACACCTCCTTGATTTATTAATCATCGGCTATTCGATCTCAAACATTTGCTAATTGTAACACGTAGTCTTAGATAGAAAGCGCTCACATGTTTTCTGTTATTAGTAAGGTATCTGTCATATGCACCCTCCCACAGACAGGATAGCACGTACCACGGCTTTTGATATACCAGTTGTGATGCACAGGATGGAACTAGAGATAGCCCAATGGGCCCACCGAACGGGATCGATCCGAGACCGATCGCTCACCATGTAAGCACTCTACCACTGGACTACGTCCCACGTCCCTCAGCCAAAAGTGTTTCATTGGTTAGAAACGAAATGTAAATACAAAAAATAACTCCTTGGTTATTACTAAGCTTTCTAATTTATTTCAATATTCCAAATAATTAGCCTGCAAGCATGGATATATGGCAACAACCAGTGGACTCATTTCATTTCAATTGATTTTCCTGCTTATATCCAATTAAGGTTCAAGCACGCTGTCCTGGGCACACAACCTCAGCTATCTGGGCTGTCTGTCCAGTATAGCGAGTTACTCGTTAGTTGTTAGTCAGAGAGACGTGGGTGTAGTGGTCTTACTCACTAGTCGTTAAACCTCACTCTGGGTGCGAACCGGTACCGGGCTCCGAACCCTGTACCTATCAGACATGCTCAATATCTTAACCACGACACCACCGAGGCCGGTCTAGGTTGCACAGTACCAAAGAAGAGAGTTTCGTGTCAAAGTTCGAGGTGCACCGTGAAATATTTCCGGAGTAAAAGCAGCTGTGGGTGTGATTGGTAATAATATGTGACATTGATTATTTGTGCAAATACTATGATCCATTGACAATAAATAAATACACTTTTATTTGTTATACAGTTGTTATGCAGTATATACCAGAGGTTGAAACTAACGCGGGGTACCCCCAAAAATGGAACTGCAATTTTCAGCAAACATGACGGTTGCTATTAAAAACATTAATTAAATCTCTTAAATGGTATGTGCCCCCCCCCCCCCCCCCCCCCCCCCATTTTCTTGCAGGTAGATTAGATGTGAGGTGCCACACTTTTTATTGCTGTACTTCCTGGGTGTGTTGATACGCTGCTTATATCAATTTTATTAGTAAACGTTAACATTATCGGCAATAGGGATTGATTTTGGTCTGTTAGAACCTCTACGGACTCTTCTTCTCTACGCGATACACAAGGGAGATCACTGTGTTGATTAAAAAATCTTCACCAAAATTGCATGTAAACAACTCCGGCGATAAGTCAGTCGATCTGTCTTTCCAACAATTAAAACAAAACAAAAGCTACGGTCATATACCGACTTCCGGAAAATTACATATGTATACCCCTATTTTTCAACAGTTGTTGTCTACGGCCATACCACGTTGAAAGCACCGGTTCTCGTCCGATCACCGAAGTTAAGCTACGTCGGGCCCGGTTAGTACTTGGATGGGTGACCGCCTGGGAACACCGGGTGCTGTAGACATTTTTTTTTTGTTCATGATGTTTTTAATAATAAATAATTATTATTATTATCATCATCATCATCATCATCATTTGCCTTTAATGATTTTATTATTATTATTATGAGGTTGTTGTTTTTTAAGTATACTCCGAGTAAGAATCAAGTGAGCACACACTTATTTACAGAAAACATTTGACTGCAATCACTGTCACTGGTGATAAATGTTAGTGTGTTTGTTGTTGAAAAAACCAAATCATCTGGCCAAAAATTAAACTTCGTCTAGTATCACAGTGTCCAGTAAACTTGTACCGTCCCCTTTATTATAATAAATACAACATCAATTACTTTCTGGCTAGGTCAAACCTGTAATCATGTTGCAGCTGTTATTCAGTAGAATGTGCTTGCAGTGGGGTGCACTCCAAACTCCGTCTATTGAACATACCTGGCAAAAGTGTGTGTGTGTGTGTGTGTGTGTGTGTGTGTGTGTGTGTCATTGTTAGTGTAGATTTGAGGGTATTCTTAAATAAATAATAATTTTTTCCCAAACATTAGCATAACCTGGATTTTATTTGGGGGTGTGGGCTGGGCTGGGCTGTGCTGTGGGCGCTGTGCTTTGTGCTGGGCTGGGCTGGGCTGGGCTGGGCTGGGCGCTGTGCTGTGGGCTGTGCTGTGCTGTGAGCTGTGCTGTGCTGTGGGCGCTGTGCTGTGCTGTGGGTTGTGCTGTGCTGTGGGCCTCATAAAATCTTCTCAAAACACAAATTTATAAAGCTAACGTACACTGGCTAGTGGTACCTTTTATCGGCATTGACCCTGGGCACTAATATGAATAGCTTAGTATTGCACTGTAACGATTTTCTTAGCCTCGCCGGCGTTCCGTCCCATGTCAACCCCACCTCCACCGACACACAATCCCCAGGGGATTACTATTCTAGTGGTGAGTTGCATTTGGTCAGATATACCATATGTGTCCTTATTTCTTTCGAAAAGTATATCAACATTTTTTATCGTTTAATTATTTATCGATTTTGGCTTTGTGGAAGCCAAATGACGTCATCATGACATAAATTCATTATGGTGTAATGCTTTGGAATTAGTTAGGCGGACGTAAACAGTAGTGTAAAAGGTATTTGTAAAACGAGACTCATAGCCCACATCCCACCCCCATAGACATCAATGACACATCATCACCCCTACCCAACTGGGACGTTTAGTTATCATGACACGTTTCGTGTTGTGTGAGACAAATATGAAAAGGGGTGATTGTTTAGCGACACCTCAGCACATTTTAAACAACATATATGCACACTCACACAACACCTAACAAATATATAAATATTTATTTTATTAAATCTCTGTTGGCTTTGCGGAGGTCAAAGTTCATTAACAAACGACAAACAATTGCGTGACGTCATCTATCTGTCATTGTAATTATAGTTAGGCGACGTATCGCTTAGTGGATACAGCACTTGTCTGAGATGCGATGGGTCGTTCGATGTGGATGGACACGGGCTTCCCCCGATCCCAGGCAATGTCCCACGACATCGAAGGCATGGTATGTAAATAGTGTTGTTCAGTTAATATTAATAATGAGAGAGAGAGAGAGAGAGAGAGAGAGAGAGAGAGAGAGAGAGAGAGAGAGAGAGAGAGAGAGAGAGAGAGAGAGAGAGAGAGGCGACATGATTTATCTTATAATTAGTTACCAATGATTGACATCCATTAGCCGATAATTAATGAATCAATGTGCACTAGTGGTGTCGTTAAAACAAACACATTTTTACTTTTAACTTTTGTCTTTAATGAAATACGAGTGTATATATTAGTGTCATAGAACAGGGTAGCTCAGTGAACTGTTCTTGTATGTGGGTGTTTATTGTTTTAATATAATTTATTTACTGAATGTACATTGCTCAAATTGTAAATAAAAAAATTTAAAATAATAATAATAATAAAATAAAAAAAGGTAAAATAATAATAACAGGAATAAGAAATAATAATAATAAAGTTATAAAGTTACAACCCCCCCCCCCAGTTCCCCAATAACCTGTGATGTCACATTTTTCGTAAACTCGTAAGTATTCTGCATTTGTGGAATATTTATTCCTAAGAGAGCATAATTTACGAACTACATTTAGTATCCTATCATAATATATGTGTGTGTGCGTACGTGTGTGCGTTTGTGTGTATGTGTGTATATATGTGCGTGTGCGCGTGTGAGCGCACGGACGCATAGCCATTATTGCTATATTATTAGCGAGTACATGAACTCCGAATCTCATTACAGGCAAACAGTTAAAGTGTGTTTTATTCAACGACAGCATTACACCTCCTTGATTTATTAATCATCGGCTATTCGATCTCAAACATTTGCTAATTGTAACACGTAGTCTTAGATAGAAAGCGCTCACATGTTTTCTGTTATTAGTAAGGTATCTGTCATATGCACCCTCCCACAGACAGGATAGCACGTACCACGGCTTTTGATATACCAGTTGTGATGCACAGGATGGAACTAGAGATAGCCCAATGGGCCCACCGAACGGGATCGATCCGAGACCGATCGCTCACCATGTAAGCACTCTACCACTGGACTACGTCCCACGTCCCTCAGCCAAAAGTGTTTCATTGGTTAGAAACGAAATGTAAATACAAAAAATAACTCCTTGGTTATTACTAAGCTTTCTAATTTATTTCAATATTCCAAATAATTAGCCTGCAAGCATGGATATATGGCAACAACCAGTGGACTCATTTCATTTCAATTGATTTTCCTGCTTATATCCAATTAAGGTTCAAGCACGCTGTCCTGGGCACACAACCTCAGCTATCTGGGCTGTCTGTCCAGGGCTTTTGATATACCAGTTGTGATGCCAACTGTAGGCAACGAACGAGATACCACAACAATCCATTTTGACCAAATACCGAACGGGATCGATCCGAGACCGATCGCTCACCATGTTAAGCACTCTACCACTGGGAAACTACGTCCCACGTCCCTCAGCGAAAAGTGTTACATTGGTTAGAAATGAAATGTGGATACATTAAAAATACCAAAACAATCCTTGGTTATTACTAAGCTTAATTTGGGGTTATTTCGAATATACCAAAAGTAATGCTACGCCTGCAAACATCTTATATGGCAAAAAACTGCCAGCGGACTGCGCGATCACCAATTAAGGTTCAAGAACGCCGAGCCTGGGCACATACCTCAGCTATCTGGGCTGTCTGTTCAGTACAGCGAGTGATCTTGTTAGTTGTTAGTGGTTAGTCAGAGTAGACGTGGGTGTAGTGGTCGTTGCCACTAGTCGTTAAAAAAAAAGACATCACTCTGGGTACCAATCCGGTACCGGGCTCCGAAACCTGTACCTATCAGACATGCCCAATGGCTTAACCACGACACCACCGAGGCCGGTCTAGGTTGCATAGTACCAAAGAAGAGAGTTCCGTGTCAAAGTTTGACGTGCACCGTGAAATATTTCCGGAGTAAAAGCAGCTGTGGGTGTGATTGGTAATGTGTGACATTGATTATTTGTGCAAATACTATTATCCATTGACAATAAATAAATACACTTTTATTTCTTATACAGTTGTTATGCAGTATATACCAGAGGTTGAAACTAACGCGGGGTACCCCTAAAAATGGAACTGCAATTTTCAGCAAACATGACGGTTGATATTAAAAACATTAAAAATCTCTTAAATGGTATGTGTCCCCCCCCCCCCCCCCCCAATTCTCTTGCAGGTAGATTAGATGCAGGTAGATTAGATGTGGGGTGTGCCACACTTTTTATTGCTTAACATTATACTTCCTGGGTGTGTTGATACGCTGCTTATATCGATTTTATTAGTGAACGTTAACATTATAGGCAATAGGAATTGATTTTGGTCTGTTAGAACCTCTAGCGGACTCTTCTTCTCTACGCGATACACAAGGGAGATCACTGTGTTGATTAAAAAATCTTCACCAAAATTGCATGTAAACAACACCGGCGGTAAGTCAGTCGATCTGTCTTTCCAACAATTAAAACAAAACAAAAGCTACGGCCATATATCGACTTCCGGAAAATTACATATGTATACCCCTATTTTTCAACAGTTGTTGTCTACGGCCATACCACGTTGAAAGCACCGGTTCTCGTCCGATCACCGAAGTTAAGCAACGTCGGGCCCGGTTAGTACTTGGATGGGTGACCGCCTGGGAACACCGGGTGCTGTAGACATTTTTTTTTTTTTTTTTTTTTAATATAATTATAAATAATAATTATTATTATCATCATCATCATCATTTGCCTTTAATTTATTATTATTATTATGGGGTTGGGGTTTTTAAGTACACTCCGAGTAAGAAAGAAGTGAGCACACACTTATTTACAGAAAACATTTGACTGCAATCACTGACACTGGTGATAAATGTTAGTGTGTTTGTTGTTGAAAAAAACAAATCATCTGGCCAAAAATTAAACTTCGTCTAGTATCACAGTGTCCAGTAGCCTTGTACCGTCCCCTTTATTGTAATGAATACAAGATCAATTACTTTCTGGCTTGGTCAAACCTGTAATCATGTTGCAGCTGTTATTCAGTATAATGTGCTTGCAGTGGGGTCTATGGAACATATCTGGCAAAAGTGTGTATGTGTGTGTGCGTCATTGTTAGTGTAGATTTGAGGGTATCCTTAAATAATAATTTTCTCCCATACATTAGCATAACCTGGATTTTATTTGGGTGTGTGGGCTGGGCTGTGCTGGGCTGTGCTGGGCTTGGCTGTGGGCCGTGTGCTGGGCTTGGCTGTGGGCCGTGTGCTGGGCTGTGGGCGCTGGGCTGTGTTGTGGGCTGAGCTGGGCTGGGCTTGGCTGTGGGCGCTGTGCTGTGGGCGCTGGGCTGTGGGCCGGGCTGTGCTGTGGAAGCTATGGCCTGTGTGCTATGGGCTGGGCTGTGGGCTGGTCTGTGCTGTGGGCGCTGGTCTGTGCTGTGGGCTGGGCTGGTCTGTGCTGTGGTCTGTGCTGTGCTGTGGGCTGGGCTGTGCTGTGCTGTGCTGTGTGCGCTGGGCTGTGCTGTGCTGTGGGCTGTGCTGTGGGCTGGGCTGTGCTGTGGGCTGTGGGCTGGGCTGGGCTGTGCTGTTGGCTGTGCGGTGTATTGTGGGCTGGGTGCTGTAGGCTGGGCTGTGCTGGGCGCTGTGCTATGGGTGCTGTGCTGTGGGCTGGGCTGTGCTGTGCACTGTGCTGTGGGCGCTGTGCTGTGGGATGGGCTGTTCTGTGGGCTGGGTGTTGTGCTGTGGGCTGGGCTCTGTGCTGTGCTGTGCTGTGGGCTGGGCTCTGTGCTGTGCTGTGCTGTGGGCTGTGCTAGGTTGCTTCCTGGCCAGAGTCGGCGCAGGTATGGCAGGCTGCTCGGTGCACGACGACGTGGTACATATACACGTTTTAATAGGTCTCCAGAGAGCCGGTAGCTGGTGTGAGTGACGGGCATACTTTTTGGCCGAGTCAGTGATGAGCCAGGACAGCAGGCTACCCAGTGTCGCATTGTTAGAACTTCTTTTCGTGGCTTTTATACAAAAATAACGTTACAAATAGTCACAGCGTCAGGCAAAATGTCAGGCACCTACCTCACGCCATTCGTATGCCGCAGAGCAGCATGCCCAAAACAGGCACCTACCTCGAAATTGAAGCACTCTGGAATCGAGAGATGCTGGCAAGGAGGGTGGCAACTACTATGTGGTTAAAAAGTCGAAATATGAGCAATTGATAGTTTGTCATGTCGGCCATCTTTAAATTCAAGATGGTTGCTAACCAACCTGTCAGACTTCTTGGATCGATCAGTTTTTTAATTTAGTAGACAAAACTACCCCTATATACAAAATTTCCCATACCCTGCCCACTAAGACGGACAGGACGGAGATGAAACCTGCAGTTCCCTCTGGTTGAACCCACAGGGCACTAATAAGATAGGCAACATTACAAAATTAATGTGGAGTAAACTAGTAATATATTTATTATTTACATATTAAAAAAATATGTGGGTTTTTTTACATTATTATTGTCAATTTTTTTTTTAAAACATAAATAAATAGCAACAATAAATATTTTGCACCTGTTTCAAAGGCATACATGAACAATGAAATGTATGAACGACAGATACACATAAAAAAATTGTATGTACATTAGGGGCCATTCAAATATTATGTAATGCTCGAGGGGGAGGGTGGGTGTAGGTCCAAATGTTATGTAGCATTACAGGTGGAGGGTGGTGGGTGGGTGGGTGGGTGAATTTAACAGTGTTACGTAATCCACTTTTAAACATTTTTTTTACTAAATTTTTTCTATTATTATTTTTATAAATGCTCTGTGACGGTGACAATGTTTAACGTAGGTAGTCATAGCTAGGCATATACATACAATATATACGGATTATAAATAGAGTTGAAATGCATATATGCACTTTCTCAAATGACAAAATAGTACATTAAAATTATATTACACCCATCGCACAACTTGTTTGTGAATGAGGGGGGTGAAGGTGGTATCTCCAAGCATCACGTAATACTTGGGGGGGGGGGGAGTATGGTCTAGCGTTACAAAGCGTTACATGGGGGGGGGGGGTGTATAAGTTTAAGTTTGACAAAAATAGCGTTACGTAATATTTGAATGGCCCCTTATGAACTACCAAACTACCAGAGGTTTTGACATTTGTGTGAACAGTTATAACACTGAAAACAAAACCTTTTAAGTGCCTAACAATAAAAAAACACACATGTACAGCTATTTGTAGTTTACATCTCAACACAAATACTGTGTATTGCCATGTATAAGCTGAGATAGATGCACACGTTCACTTCAACATAAATACAAGATCAATTACTTTCTGGCTTGGTCAAACCTGTAATCATGTTGCAGCTGTTATTCAGTAGAATGTGCTTGCAGTGGGGTGCACTCAAACTCCGTCTATGGAACATACCTGGCAAAAGTGTGTATGTGCGTGTGCGTCATTGTTAGTGTAGATTTGAGGGTATTCTTAAATAAATAATAATTTTCTCCCATACATTAGCATAACCTGGATTTTATTTGGGTGTGTGGGCTGGGCTGTGCTGGGCTTGGCTGTGGGCTGTGTTGTGGGCTGAGCTGGGCTGGGCTGGGTTGGGCTGTGGGTGCTGGGCTGGGCTGGGCTGTGGGCTTGGGCTGTGTGGGCTGTGCTGTGGGCTGGGCTGGGCTGGGCTGGGCTGTGCTGTGGGCTGTGGGCTGTGGGCTGTGCTGTGCTGTGCTGTGTGCGCTGGGCTGTGGGCTGGGCTGTGCTGTGCTGGGCTGTGCTGGGCTGTGGGCTGTGGGCTGGGCTGGGCTGTGCTGTTGGCTGTGCGGTGTGTTGTGGGCTGGGCACTGTACTGTAGGCTGGGCTGTGCTGGGTGCTGTGCTATGGGCGCTGGGCTGGGCTGTGCTGTGGTGCTGTGCTGTGGGCTGGGCTGTTCTGTGGGCTGGGTGTTGTGCTGTGGGCTGGGCGCTGTGCTGTGCTGTGGGCTGTGCTGTGCTGTGGGCTGTGCTAGGTTGCTTCCTGGCCAGAGTCGGCACAGGTACGGCAGGCTGCTCGGTGCACGACGACGTGGTACATATACACGTTTTAATAGGTCTCCAGAGAGCCGGTAGCTGGTGTGAGTGACGGGCATACTTTTTGGCCAAGTCAGTGATGAGCCAGGACAGCAGGCTGCCCAGTGTCGCATTGTTCGAACTTCTTTTCTTGGCTTTTATACAAAAATAACGTTACAAATAGTCACAGCGTCCCACCACCATCCACGACCGGGACGCAGCGGCATGCAATGTATGCGCGCATCCGAGCCCAGCATGCCGAGCCCAGGCACCTACCTCACGCCATTCGTCCGCAGCACACCCAAAACAGGTCGAAAAGATGAAACTCTGGAATCGAGAGGCTGGCAACTACTATGTGGTTAAAAAGTCGAAATATGAGCAATTGATAGTTTGTCATGTCGGCCATCTTTAAATTCAAGATGGTTGCTAACCAACCTGTCAGACTTCTTGGATCGATCAGTTTTTTAATTTAGTAGACAAAACTACCCCTATATATGAAATTTCCCATACCCTGCCCACTAAGACGGACAGGACGGAGATGAAACCTGCAGTTCCCTCTGGTTGAACCCACAGGGCACTAATAAGATGGGCAACATTACAAAATTAATGTGGAGTAAACTAGTAATATATTTATTATTTACATATTAAAAAAATATGTGTTTTTTTTACATTATTATTGTCAAATTTTTTTTAAAAACAAATAAATAGCAACAATAAATATTTTGCACCTGTTTCAAAGACATACATGAACAATGAAATGTATGAACGACAGATACACATAAAAAAATTGTATGTACATTAGGGGCCATTCAAATATTATGTAATGCTCGAGGGGGTGGGTGGGTGTAGGTCCAAACGTTATGTAGCATTACAGGTGGAGGGTGGGTGGGTGGGTGGGTGAATTTAACTGTTACGTAATCCACTTTTAAACATTTTTTTTACTAAATTTTTTCTATTATTATTTTTATAAATGCTCTGTGACGGCGACAATGTTTAACGTAGGTAGTCATAGCTAGGCATATACATACAATATATACGGATTATAAATAGAGTTGAAATGCATGTATGCACTTTCTCAAATGACAAAATAGTACATTAAAATTATATTACACCCATCGCACAACTTGTTTGTGAATGAGGGGGGTGAAGGTGGTATCTCCAAGCATTACGTAATACTTGTGGGGGGGGGGGGTTACATGGGGAGGGGGGTGTATAAGTTTGACAAAATAGTGTTACGTAATGTTTGAATGGCCCCTTATGAACTACCAAACTACCAGAGGTTTTGACATTTGTGTGAACAGTTATAACACTGAAAACAAACCTTGTAAGTGCCTAACACTAAAACAACAGACATGTACAGCTATTTGTAGTTTACATCTCAACACAAATACTGTATATTGCCATGTATAAGTCGAGACAGATGCAAATGTGGTTTGATAATAACAATGGTTCGTGTAACAAGTGTCTAGGAGAGGCGACACAAGTTGAAAATCAAATTTAATATATGAAAAGAGTGCTATGTCCCACTCCCAAGTTGAGAAAGATGCCCATGTTCAATTCAACATTAAATACCCTATATTGCCATGTATAAGCTGACAGAGATGCCCATGTTCAATTCATCATTAAATACCCTATATTGCCATGTATAAGCTGACAGAGATGCCCATGTTCAATTCAACATTAAATACCCTATATTGCCATGTATAAGCTGACAGAGATGCCCATGTTCAATTCAACATTAAATACCCTATATTGCCATGTATAAGCTGACAGAGATGCCCATGTTCAATTCAACATTAAATACCCTATATTGCCATGTATAAGCTGACAAAGATGCCCATGTTCAATTCAACATTAAATACCCTATATTGCCATGCATAAGCTGACAAAGATGCCCATGTTCAATTCAACATTAAATACCCTATATTGCCATGGATAAGTTGACAAAGATGCCCATGTTCAATTCAATTAAATACCCTATATTGCCATGTATAAGCTGACAAAGATGCCCATGTTCAATTCAATTAAATACCCTATATTGCCATGTATAAGCTGACAAAGATGCCCATGTTCAATTCAAAATTAATACCCTATATTGCCATGTTTAAGCTGACAAAGATGCCCATGTTCAATTCAATTACATACCCTATATTGCCATGGATAAATTGACAAAGATGCCCATGTTCAATTCAAAATTAAATACACTATATTGCCATGTATAAGTTGACAGAGATGCCCATGTTCAATTCAACATTAAATACCCTATATTGCCATGGATAAGCTGACAAAGATGCCCATGTTCAATTCAACATTAAATACCCTATATTGCCATGGATAAGCTGACAAAGATGCCCATGTTCAATTCAATTACATACCCTATATTGCCATGGATAAATTGACAAAGATGCCCATGTTCAATTCAAAATTAAATACACTATATTGCCATGTATAAGTTGACAGAGATGCCCATGTTCAATTCAACATTAAATACCCTATATTGCCATGGATAAGTTGACAGAGATGCCCATGTTCAATTCAGTTACATACCCTATATTGCCATGGATAAGTTGACAAAGATGCCCATGTTCAAATCAACATTAAATACCCTATATTGCCATGGATAAGTTGACAAAGATGCCCATGTTCAAATCAACATTAAATACCCTATATTGCCATGGATAAGCTGACAAAGATGCCCATGTTCAATTCAACATTAAATACCCTATATTGCCATGGATAAGTTGACAAAGATGCCCATGTTCAATTCAATTACATACCCTATATTGCCATGTATAAGCTGACAAAGATGCAAATATGCTTTGAAAATAATGATTTGGGGTGTTTAGCAGTTGAAAATCAAATTAATATATGAAGGTCACACCTGCAAAATTCTGAACCATTCCTAAGACATTCATTTACCCATCTATTGTGTTCTACCAATTAAAATACGATTCTTCCAACTGCCCAGAATCCATGATCAATTCTGAACCAGTCCTAAGAATTCATTTACCCTGTTCCTTTAATGTTGACTGAACTAGAATTACGGTTCCTCCCAATACCCAGAACCCAGGATCAATTCTGAACCAGTCCTAAGAATTCATTTACCCTGTTCCTTTAATGTTGACTGAACTAGAATTACAATTCCTCTAACTGCCCAGAACCCAGGATCAATTCTGAACCAGTCCTAAGAATTCATTTACCCTGTTTCTTTAATGTTGACTGAACTAGAATTATAATTCCTCTAACTGCCCAGAACCCAGGATCAATTCTGAACCAGTCCTAAGAATTCATTTACCCTGTTTCTTTAATGTTGACTGAACTAGAATTACGGTTCCTCCCAATGCCCAGAACCCAGGATCAATTCTGAACCAGTCCTAAGAATTCATTTACCCTGTTCCTTTAATGTTGACTGAACTAGAATTACAATTCCTCCAACTGCCCAGAACCCATGATCAATTCTGAACCAGTCCTAAGAATTCATTTACCCTGTTCCTTTAATGTTGACTGAACTAGAATTACGATTCCTCCCAATGCCCAGAACCCAGGATCAATTCTGAACCAGTCCTAAGAATTCATTTACCCTGTTTCTTTAATGTTGACTGAACTAGAATTACAATTCCTCTAACTGCCCAGAACCCAGGATCAATTCTGAACCAGTCCTAAGAATTCATTTACCCTGTTCTTTTAATGTTGACTGAACTAGAATTACGGTTCCTCCCAATGTCCAGAACCCAGGATCAATTCTGAACCAGTCCTAAGAATTCATTTACCCTGTTTCTTTAATGTTGACTGAACTAGAATTACGGTTCCTCCCAATACCCAGAACCCATGATCAATTCTGAACCAGTCCTAAGAATTCATTTACCCTGTTCTTTAATGTTGACTGAACTAGAATTACGATTCCTCCCAATGTCCAGAACCCAGGATCAATTCTGAACCAGTCCTAAGAATTCATTTACCCTGTTCCTTTAATGTTGACTGAACTAGAATTACGATTCCTCCAACTGCCCAGAACCCAGGATCAATTCTGAACCAGTCCTAAGAATTCATTTACCCTGTTCCTTTAATGTTGACTGAACTAGAATTACGATTCCTCCTATGAATGGATGATCAATTCTGAATGAGCCCTTAGAATTGATTTATCCTCTTCCTTCAATGTAACACATCCCAACTGATCGCTTCGACCTAATAATACTCAACAAAATCAATTAAGGGCCAGTAAATACTTTGGGCATTTTTCTTTAAATATGTTTTCTTTTTTAAATAAAGAAAACACACCTTCATCATTTGTAAGGCGTCAACATTGTGACATATTCTTCAAGTTAACGATTTGAACAAAGACGCAGAATGAACACAAATAGAGATTATTATACAAGCTTGTGTGTCGTACTGATTTTACGAAACAAGTGTCAGGATTATTGTATTACCCGAGTGAGAGCGAGAGTTTCATAAAATCAGTACGATTCTTTATTATCCACATTATCCAAAATATTATTTTTATGAATAACAAGCTAGGACCATGTCAAAACATTTGAAAAGAGACGATGAAACGACGTTATTTTCCGAAATGATATCATTTTTGATAAGCGTTTACACTGAGGAAGCCACATTAAGTTATGACGTTGCTTCACAAAATTACGTTATTCGTGGTGCACGTGAAATCATCATGACACACGCAGGTCATACTGATTTATATTTCCCAGAATATCTTGAACTATGTGGATAATAAGTATTGTTATGAACCAACGTGTCATATGAATCCGAGCCAAACATCCATTTTGTTGCATGAATAACCCACTGTATACAATATTTATTTCCGGTTTCTTCTTCTGCGATCCCAAAGCCATGTTCAGACAACCAGTTCTATTCTGCAGTCTGTTGAAGGTTTAAAGGCATACTGTCACAGATTTAAGGACCTTATTTCTCTAAAAATGGATAATAAATAAAAAGTACATTAATTGTTGGAAACCAAATTTAGCTATCGGATCACCTTAACTGAACCATGATGGAGTGAAACCCATGTCAACCCTCTCGTCTATTTTAGTTTTTTTAATTATGGACCATTGCCATAATTCTTTTTTTTTTTTTTTTTTACAAAATATCATTAGTAAATGGAGTATAGTGGTAATGAAGATGGTTGAATAAAGTACATTTAGGGACAAATCAAATTATTTTTGTTCAGGTAATACTTTGTTAGACCATAAAATAGGTCAGTTGTCTGTGACAATATGCCTTTACAAAAAACAACCTCCCCACCTCCACCCCCGATTTATCTGTGCATTATGGTTATTAAACATTTTCTGAAACAATGTTCCGAAGTCATCTGTGATCAAAGCATATTAAAACAATACGACACGAGCAATCTTACACTTAACTCACTGAAGAACTTGTATCTCACACTTAACTCACTGAAGAACTAACTTGTATCTCACACTTAACTCACTGAAGAACTAACTTGTATCTCACACTTAACTCACTGAAGAACTAACTTGTATCTCACACTTAACTCACTGAAGAACTAACTTGTATCTCACACTTAACTCACTGAAGAACTAACTTGTATCTCACACTTAACTCACTGAAGAACTAACTTGTATCTTACACTTAACTTGACTCACTGAAGAACTAACTTGTATCTTACACACTTAACTCACTGAAGAACTAACTTGTATCTTACACTCACTGGAGACACTTGTAACTTGACTCACTAAAGAACTAACTTGTATCTTACACTTAACTCACTGAAGAACTAACTTGTATCTCACACTTAACTCACTGAAGAACTAACTTGTATCATATGTGTGATCTGGACCAGAACTTACAAATGGGGAACTAACTTGTATTTACACTCACTGGAGAACTACTGGAGTTAGCGCTCTTACACTCACTGGTAACTTGTATCTTACGTCATGTAAACTATTTACTTAATTACGTCAACATCGTATTTGACACATTACAACTAACTTGTATTTACGCAGAGAACTAACTTGTATCTTAACTCACTGGAGAACTAACTTGTAAATCTATTAAACACTCAGGACTAACTTGTATCTTACACTCAGATTTAACTTGTATCTTAAACTAAAAAACTAACTTGTATCTTACACTCACTGGAGAACTAACTTGTATCTTACACTCACTACAGAACCTCACATATCTTACACTCACTGGAGAACTAACTTGTATCTTACACTCACTGGAGAACTAACTTGTATCTTACACTCAGAACATAACTTGTATCTTACACAAAATAAAACTAACTTGTATCTTACACTCAACGGAGAACTAACTTGTATCTTACACTCTGTATAACTTTATCTTACACTCACTGGAGAACTAACTTGTATCTTACACTCACTGAAGAACTAACTTGTATCTTACACTCACTGGTGAACTAACTTGTATCTTACACTCACTGGTGAACTAACTTGTATCTTACACTCACTGGAGAACTAACTTGTATCTTACACTCACTGGAGAACTAACTTGTATCTTACACTCACTGGTGAACTAACTTGTATCTTACACTCACTGGTGAACTAACTTGTATCTTACACTCACTGGTGAACTAACTTGTATCTTACACTCACTGAAGAACTAACTTGTAGCTTACACTCACTGAAGAACTAACTTGTATCTTACACTCACTGGTGAACTAACTTGTATCTTACACTCACTGGAGAACTAACTTGTATCTTACACTCACTGGAGAACTAACTTGTATCTTACACTCACTGGAGAACTAACTTGTATCTTACACTCACTGGAGAACTAACTTGTATCTTACACTCACTGGAGAACTAACTTGTATCTTACACTCAACTTGTATCTGGAGAACTAACTTGTATCTTACACTCACTGGAGAACTAACTTGTATCTTACACTCACTGGAGAACTAACTTGTATCTTACACTCACTGGAGAACTAACTTGTATCTTACACTCACTGGAGAACTAACTTGTATCTTACACTCACACTGGAGAACTAACTTGTATCTTACACTCACTGGAGAACTAACTTGTATCTTACACTCACTGGAGAACTAACTTGTATCTTACACTCACTGGAGAACTAACTTGTATCTTACACTCACTGGAGAACTAACTTGTATCTTACACTCACTGGAGAACTAACTTGTATCTTACACTCACTGGAGAACTAACTTGTATCTTACACTCACTGGAGAACTAACTAACTTGTAGCTTACACTCACTGGAGAACTAACTTGTATCTTACACTATGGAGAACTTACACTCTCACTGGTGAACTAACTTGTATCTTACACTCACTGGAGAACTAACTTGTATCTTACACTCACTGGAGAACTAACTTGATCTAACTTGTATCTTACACTCACTGGAGAACTAACTTGTATCTTACACTCACTGGTGAACTAACTTGTAGCTTACACTCACTGGAGAACTAACTTGTATCTTACACTCACTGGAGAACTAACTTGTATCTTACACTCACTGGAGAACTAACTTGTATCTTACACTCACTGGAGAACTAACTTGTATCTTACACTCACTGGAGAACTAACTTGTATCTTACACTCACTGGAGAACTAACTTGTATCTTACACTCACTGGTGAACTAACTTGTAGCTCACACTCACTGAAGAACTAACTTGTAGCTTACACTCACTGAAAACACATTTTGCTTGTACTATAACCTCCCTGAAAGGCACTTACGACATTTTGTTGATATCGCATTGCAGTTCAATGTACAGCTTCCAGAGACAGTCACTCAATATCAAAACGTTAAAACCGCAGACAAGAGCTACTGGCTGAGCAAAAAGGTTACTGGAGATGTTTTGCTCAGCTGACGCTCATAACAATTCCACCGCACATGATGAGCTAAGTGCTGGGTTAGTTTTCTTATGACTGTCACGATGACGTCACTCTGACGCAATTTTCCGGTTTCCATTGGTCAGTCAGTGAATTCAGCTCAGTTTACATAGCCCACACATGGTAATGTTTTTCCCCACACGTGGCCCAAAATAACAAACACAATCTACCTGTATATTTTCCTCATGACCACACAAGGCGAAAAACTCAGCAGAATTGTCAGTACACGAGAGCTAGCTATCAACAGAGCAAAAAGTCTCCAGTAATTTATGGCTCAGCTGATAGCTCTCGTATGCGGTATAGGCAATAAAATGGAAAGTTGCTGATAAATGTTCAAAGGATTAGCATCTGTGACAAATTCAAAATTTTAACAAACAAAATGTTCCCTACATGCACAACCCACAAACTCATGAACTGTTTGCAGAAAGAAATGATTTGCAGAAATAGTGTCTGTGGTGCATCTGTCACAAATAAAATTTAACAAACAAAATGTTTTCTACACAAACCACAAACCCATAAACTGTGGCAGAAAGAAATGATTTGCGGAAATAGTGTCTGTGGTGCATCTGTCACAAATCAAATTTTTTAACAAACAAAATGTTTTCTACACAAACCACAAACCCATGAACTGTGGCAGAAAGAAATGATTTGCGGAAATAGCGTCTAAGTTGGTAAAACCGAAGTACACATGTCCAAGACGTCCACACTTCACTTTTTCCCATCTGTAACTTCTGCTTGGACTAAAACTGAGACAGGTGCGAGAGCGACGACGTCTCTTGTAGATGAAAGACAGTATGACGTGAGAGAAATATTCCTGTAACCGTGAAGACCACGGACGTTTCCTACTGCAGCTCTTCATCACAATTCATCGTGGTCGCCCGACTGTTTGATCTGAAACAAAACAACAACGATCACTTGATCATAATCTGGTCTGATCCACTAACAACTTTTAACTGCTTTTTCTAATTCATTGATGTATGACAGCGACAAACTGTGCTAAATTGCACTGTAGCAAAGAGATGGGTTTTTTTTATTTTATTATTATTAAATTTATGTCTGTGTAACACACCAGGAAATGTTTTATTTAACGACGCACTCAACACATTTTATTTACGGTTATATGGTGTCAGACATATGGTTAAGGACCACACAGATATTGAAGGAGGAAACCCGCTGTCGCCACTACATGGGCTACTCTTTTCGACTGGCAGCACTGGCAGCAAGGGATCTTTTATATGCACCATCTCATAGACAGGATAGCACATACCACGGCATTTGATGTACCAGTCGTTGTGCACTGGCTGGAGCAAGAAATAGCCCAATGGGCCCACTGACAGGGATCGATCCCAAACCGACCGTGCATCAAGTGAGCGCTTTACCACTGGGCTACGTCTCGCCTCGTATAACACACCAATAAATTAGAGAAAATGAAAAACTATTCTTATAATTATGAAGAACATAAGTGACATTATAACAGTCTAAATATACATAAAAATAAGTTTCGATTGTCAATCACGTGAGCCTTATACTTCATAACATTACAGGTCATCATTGTTTTTTAATGACGTCATCCAAATAACAATTTTTACCGGCCTCGGTGGCGTCGTGGTTAAGCCATCGGTCAACAGGCTGGTAGGTACTGGGTTCGGATCCCAGTCGAGGCATGGGATTTTTAATCCAGATACCGACTCCAAATCCTGAGTGAGTGCTCCGCAAGGCTCAATGGGTAGGTGTAAACCACTTGCACCGACCAGTGTTCCATAACTGGTTCAACAAAGGCCATGGTTTCTGCTATCCTGCCTGTGGGAAGCGCAAATAAAAGATCCCTTGCTGCTAATCGGAATGAGTAGCCCATGAAGTGGCGACAGCGGGTTTCCTCTCAAAATCTGTGTGGTCCTTAACCATATAACCGTAAATAAAATGTGTTGAGTGCGTCGTTAAATAAAACATTTCTTTCTTTCTTTCCAAATAACAATTCATATAAGATGATAATCCAGTATGGGGTGGGATTTACCTCAGTTGGCCGAGTGCCTGCCTAAGGTGTTTGAGTTGCAGGATCGAACCACCTTGGTGGATCCATTTAGCTGATTAGGTTTTTCCCCCCCGTTCCAACCAGTGCATCACAACTGGACAAAGGCCATGGTAGGTGCTATCCTGTCTTTGGGAAAGTGCATATAAAAGATCCCTTGCTGCTAATGGAAAACTACAGCGGGTTTCCTCTGTTATATGCACCATTCCACAGACAGGATAGCACATACCACGGCCTTTGATATACCAGTCATGGTGCACTGGCTGGAACGAGAAATAGCCTAATGGGCCCACTGATAGGGATCGATCCCAAACCGACCGCACATCAAGCGAGTGCTTTACCACTGAACTATGTGCAGCCCTGGGACAATGAGAAAAACATTGGGTATACAAATACATGGCATTGTATATTTAATCATTAAAGGGACATTCCTGAGTTTCCTGAGAGACTTTTTAACGATTGTAATTACATCTCAAATACATTTTTCTGCATACAATATTACTGACTGTATATTAAATGTGTTTCTGATCGTTCTATTTGTACTAGGTTACATTTTATTTTATTTTCTAAAATAAAAAAATTTTCGTACGTACTAAATTATTTGAAGACAAAATCCAGTTTGGGCTTCTTACAAATATTAAGACGACCAGAAACACATTGAATATACAGACACTGATATTCTAAACAAAAATATATATTCAATGTGTAAGTTTAACCGTAGAAATATTTTATTAGTGGGAAACATCTTACAATGCAGCAAACTCAGGAATGTCCCTTTGAAAGGCTTTATTAGTGACAAATGTGTTAACAGCACCAGCAGGGTGCTATGTCCAGAACTCAGGAATGTCCCTTTGAAAGGCTTTATTAGTGACAAATGTGTTAACAGCACCAGCAGGCTGCTATGTCCAGAACTCAGGAATGTCCCTTTGAAAGGCTTTATTAGTGACAAATGTGTTAACAGCACCAGCAGGGTGCTATGTCCAGAACTCAGGAATGTCCCTTTAAAAGGCTTTATTAGTGACAAATGTGTTAACAGCACCAGCAGGCTGCTATGTCCAGAACTCAGGAATGTCCCTTTAAAAGGCTTTATTAGTGACAAATGTGTTAACAGCACCAGCAGGGTGCTATGTCCAGAACTCAGGAATGTCCCTTTGAAAGGCTTTATTAGTGACAAATGTGTTAACAGCACCAGCAGGGTGCTATGTCCAGAACTCAGGAATGTCCCTTTGAAAGGCTTTATTAGTGACAAATGTGTTAACAGCACCAGCAGGCTGCTATGTCCAGAACCAGGAATGTCCCTTTGAAAGGCTTTATTAGTGACAAATGTGTTAACAGCACCAGCAGGCTGCTATGTCCAGAACTCAGGAATGTCCCTTTGAAAGGCTTTATTAGTGACAAATGTGTTAACAGCACCAGCAGGGTGCTATGTCCAGAACTCAGGAATGTCCCTTTGAAAGGCTTTATTAGTGACAAATGTGTTAACAGCACCAGCAGGGTGCTATGTCCAGAACTCAGGAATGTCCCTTTGAAAGGCTTTATTAGTGACAAATGTGTTAACAGCACCAGCAGGGTGCTATGTCCAGAACTCAGGAATGTCCCTTTGAAAGGCTTTATTAGTGACAAATGTGTTAACAGCACCAGCAGGGTGCTATGTCCAGAACTCAGGAATGTCCCTTTGAAAGGCTTTATTAGTGACAAATGTGTTAACAGCACCAGCAGGGTGCTATGTCCAGAACTCAGGAATGTCCCTTTGAAAGGCTTTATTAGTGACAAATGTGTTAACAGCACCAGCAGGCTGCTATGTCCAGAACTCAGGAATGTCCCTTTGAAAGGCTTTATTAGTGACAAATGTGTTAACAGCACCAGCAGGGTGCTATGTCCAGAACTCAGGAATGTCCCTTTGAAAGGCTTTATTAGTGACAAATGTGTTAACAGCACCAGCAGGGTGCTATGTCCAGAACTCAGGAATGTCCCTTTAAAAGGCTTTATTAGTGACAAATGTGTTAACAGCACCAGCAGGCTGCTATGTCCAGAACTCAGGAATGTCCCTTTGAAAGGCTTTATTAGTGACAAATGTGTTAACAGCACCAGCAGGGTGCTATGTCCAGAACTCAGGAATGTCCCTTTGAAAGGCTTTATTAGTGACAAATGTGTTAACAGCACCAGCAGGGTGCTATGTCCAGAACTCAGGAATGTCCCTTTGAAAGGCTTTATTAGTGACAAATGTGTTAACAGCACCAGCAGGGTGCTATGTCCAGAACTCAGGAATGTCCCTTTAAAAGGCTTTATTAGTGACAAATGTGTTAACAGCACCAGCAGGCTGCTATGTCCAGAACTCAGGAATGTCCCTTTGAAAGGCTTTATTAGTGACAAATGTGTTAACAGCACCAGCAGGGTGCTATGTCCAGAACTCAGGAATGTCCCTTTGAAAGGCTTTATTAGTGACAAATGTGTTAACAGCACCAGCAGGGTGCTATGTCCAGAACTCAGGAATGTCCCTTTGAAAGGCTTTATTAGTGACAAATGTGTTAACAGCACCAGCAGGCTGCTATGTCCAGAACTCAGGAATGTCCCTTTGAAAGGCTTTATTAGTGACAAATGTGTTAACAGCACCAGCAGGGTGCTATGTCCAGAACTCAGGAATGTCCCTTTGAAAGGCTTTATTAGTGACAAATGTGTTAACAGCACCAGCAGGGTGCTATGTCCAGAACTCAGGAATGTCCCTTTGAAAGGCTTTATTAGTGACAAATGTGTTAACAGCACCAGCAGGGTGCTATGTCCAGAACTCAGGAATGTCCCTTTGTTTATTAGTGACAAATGTGTTAACAGCACCAGCAGGGTGCTATGTCCAGAACTCAGGAATGTCCCTTTGAAAGGCTTTATTAGTGACAAATGTGTTAACAGCACCAGCAGGGTGCTATGTCCAGAACTCAGGAATGTCCCTTTGAAAGGCTTTATTAGTGACAAATGTGTTAACAGCACCAGCAGGGTGCTATGTCCAGAACTCAGGAATGTCCCTTTGAAAGGCTTTATTAGTGACAAATGTGTTAACAGCACCAGCAGGCTGCTATGTCCAGAACCCAGGAATGTCCCTTTGAAAGGCTTTATTAGTGACAAATGTGTTAACAGCACCAGCAGGGTGCTATGTCCAGAACTCAGGAATGTCCCTTTGAAAGGCTTTATTAGTGACAAATGTGTTAACAGCACCAGCAGGCTGCTATGTCCAGAACTCAGGAATGTCCCTTTGAAAGGCTTTATTAGTGACAAATGTGTTAACAGCACCAGCAGGGTGCTATGTCCAGAACTCAGGAATGTCCCTTTGAAAGGCTTTATTAGTGACAAATGTGTTAACAGCACCAGCAGGATGCTATGTCAGAGTTGAAACTACAATCTTTCGTTATTTTCACATTTATTTGTAAGAAATAACTACAAATTAATCGATCCCAAGCATAATCTTTCCATAATTAACTCGAGAATAATAATTTTTTTAAAGTTTTGCACTGGACGACAAGAGGGGTTTCCCGATTAATTTGTGGCTAAATATAGCATGGCTACCATCTTTGTTTCTTTTGTCAGTGTTTTGGGTAAACTTACATGTAGTGTGTTGAATGTGTATGCATATAACAGTGACATCACTAGTTAACGTGTGTGACACGAACAACTCTCCAGATTCCCACATAAAAACAACTGTACTAGTAAATGGAATTATTTGGTTGTAAAATTTTATAGGCATATAACTGCAGGTATAAGCTTCGTTTCAAAGCAAAAATTAATATTTTTGGCGGGAACGGCCATTACTGCAAATTATACTAAGTCGAGTAAATGGAATTATTTAGTTGTAATTTTTATATACATATACATATAGCTGCAGGTATAAGCTTTGGTTCAAAGCGAAAATTAATATTTTTGGCGGGAATGGTCATTACTGCAAATTATACTTAGTCGAGTAAATGGAATTATTTAGTTGTAATTTTTTTTAATAGGCATATACATGTATGTATAAACTTTATGATTCAAAGCACTGCCATTATTGCAACTTTGACACACCACCTTTAAATTGTCAACATTTTGTGGTTAGTTTCCACAATGCTCACCTTTTTCTGGGAATTCGTTTTTACATAACTGATGATGGCCTCTGCATTCTGACTGTTGATATCCCACCCATACGCATCCTGAAACAAGACGGGGATGATTGTTTCGTTAACAGCACCTAGGCACAACTTACAGATAACACACCACCATTTGTCATGCTGTTACTAAGACCAAGACCAAATTGTTTACCGTGCACATTCAGAGCAAGCTGTTGTAGCGCACACCTGCCGTTACTTGTTGCAGCAGCTTAATATAATCCAGTTTTAGGAAACAGTTCCTCATAAAAAAAATGCTACACAATTACGATATGCTTTTTGAAATCTTTCTTTGATGATTACACGTAGGTTGAACTTAACTAACCCATTGGTTTGAAGTTACTCGTTATATGCAGTACTAACTAATAACAACTGTGCAAGTGGCACAGTGCCATTTGTATGACAGCAATACAAGGAGGTGATCAGGCATGAGGGATGTTAACTGAACAAGGTTGTGGTCCACACTGTACATGTCAGTTGTGAGCACTCCCTAAAATTAGTTATTATCCACATGTTTCAACATAACTGAGTTAATAATAATCATACGAAGCACACGTGTAATAACAAGTGTTATCATCCACATGGTTCAACATAACTGAGTTAATAATAATCATACGAAGCACATGTGTAATAACAAGTGTTATCATCCACGTGGTTCAACATAACCGAGTTAATAATAATAACACGAAGCACAAGTGTAATAACAAGTGTTATTATCCACATGGTTCAACATAACCGAGTTCATAATAATCATACGAAGCACACGTGTAATAACAAGTATTATCATCCACATGGTTCAACATAACCGAGTTAATAAAAATCATATGAAGCACACATGTAATAACAAGTGTTATATTCCACGTGGTTCAACATAACCGAGTTAATAATAATCACACGAAGCACACGTGTAATAACAAGTGTTATCATCCACGTGGTTCAACATAACCGAGTTAATAATAATCACACAAAGCACGCGTGTAATAACAAGTGTTATCATCCACGTGGTTCAACATAACCGAGTTCATAATAATCACACGAAGCACACGTGTAATAACAAGTGTTATCATCCACATGGTTCAACATAACCGAGTTAATAATAATCACACGAAGCACACGTGTAATAACAAGTGTTATCATCCACGTAACCGAGTTCAACATAATAACAAGTGTTATCATCCACGTGGTTCAACATAACCGTTAATAATAATCACACGAAGCACACGTGTAATAACAAGTGTTATCATCCACGTGGTTCAACATAACCGAGTTAATAATAATCACACGAAGCACACGTGTAATAACAAGTGTTATCATCCACGTGGTTTCAACATAACCGAGTTATAATAATCACACGAAGCACACGTGTAATAACAAGTGTTATCATCCACGTGGTTCAACATAACCGAGTTCATAATAATCACACGAAGCACACGTGTAATAACAAGTGTTATCATCCACGTGGTTCAACATAACCGAGTTAATAATAATCACACGAAGCACACGTGTAATAACAAGTGTTATCATCCACGTGGTTCAACATAACCGAGTTAATAATAATCACACGAAGCACACGTGTAATAACAAGTGTTATCATCCACGTGGTTCAACATAACCGAGTTAATAATAATCACACGAAGCACGCGTGTAATAACAAGTGTTATCATCCACGTGGTTCAACATAACCGAGTTAATAATAATCACACGAAGCACACATGTAATAACAAGTGTTATCATCCACGTGGTTCAACATAACCGAGTTCATAATAATCATACGAAGCACACGTGTAATAACAAGTGTAACGACGTAATTTTGGTGTGGTCCTTATGACACCATTTCGTCGTCTCTTTCTAGTTGTCGCTGAAACATTTTGATTTCGGTCTTGTTATTCATAAAGAAAGCAACAATAATAATATGGATAATAAATAAATTATTACACTCGCGTGCGAGTCGTATTAATTTTACGAAACTTGTGTCAGGATTCATGTATTACCCTCGCTATCGCTCGGGCAATACAAAAATCCTGACACTCGTTTCATAAAATCAGTACGACACACAAGCTTGTATAATAATCTCTATTAGTTACATGAGCCTCTCGACAGTGTTGTTTTTCACAGAATATATTCTGACATAAAGACAAATTTGCACTGCATCGAGTAATGACTGGTTGTATGTAACCTAAACTACTGCTAAGTAATGCAAAATACACAGACGGTTAACTGTCGATTTTTGCAAAATAACCCACAAGGGTTTTCACTCACGATCATGCATATGCAGTGAAATATTTAACAACAGAAAAAAATCCATGATTAGGTGAGCAGTGTGCATTATTCTAGATAATGCACGGTTACCTGTGGGTACGTGAACTATTATCTACAGCTAGAACAACAGTGTGATGTCAGAAGTGTGGTTTCATTAGGGGCTAATGCACGGTTACCTGTGGGTACGTGAACTATTATCTACAGCTAGAACAACAGTGTGATGTCAGAAGTGTGGTTTCATTAGGGGATAATGCACGGTTACCTGTGGGTACGTGAACTATTATCTACAGCTAGAACAACAGTGTGATGTCAGAAGTGTGGTTTCATTAGGGGATAATGCACGGTTACCTGTGGGTACGTGAACTATTATCTACAGCTAGAACAACAGTGTGATGTCAGAAGTGTGGTTTCATTAGGGGATAATGCACGGTTACCTGTGGGTACGTGAACTATTATCTACAGCTAGAACAACAGTGTCATGTCAGAAGTGTGGTTTCATTAGGGGATAATGCACGGTTACCTGTGGGTACGTGAACTATTATCTACAGCTAGAACAACAGTGTCATGTCAGAAGTGTGGTTTCATTAGGGGATAATGCACGGTTACCTGTG
This sequence comes from Gigantopelta aegis, assembly GCF_016097555.1. Taxonomy (NCBI): domain Eukaryota; kingdom Metazoa; phylum Mollusca; class Gastropoda; order Neomphalida; family Peltospiridae; genus Gigantopelta; species Gigantopelta aegis. The sequence continues at coordinate 41,500,484 of NC_054711.1, read as the reverse complement.
GGTACGTGAACTATTATCTACAGCTAGAACAACAGTGTCATGTCAGAAGTGTGGTTTCATTAGGGGATAATGCACGGTTACCTGTGGGTACGTGAACTATTATCTACAGCTAGAACAACAGTGTCATGTCAGAAGTGTGGTTTCATTAGGGGATAATGCACGGTTACCTGTGGGTACGTGAACTATTATCTACAGCTAGAACAACAGTGTCATGTCAGAAGTGTGGTTTCATTAGGGGATAATGCACGGTTACCTGTGGGTACGTGAACTATTATCTACAGCTAGAACAACAGTGTCATGTCAGAAGTGTGGTTTCATTAGGGGATAATGCACGGTTACCTGTGGGTACGTGAACTATTATCTACAGCTAGAACAACAGTGTCATGTCAGAAGTGTGGTTTCATTAGGGGATAATGCACGGTTACCTGTGGGTACGTGAACTATTATCTACAGCTAGAACAACAGTGTCATGTCAGAAGTGTGGTTTCATTAGGGGATAATGCACGGTTACCTGTGGGTACGTGAACTATTATCTACAGCTAGAACAACAGTGTCATGTCAGAAGTGTGGTTTCATTAGGGGATAATGCACGGTTACCTGTGGGTACGTGAACTATTATCTACAGCTAGAACAACAGTGTCATGTCAGAAGTGTGGTTTCATTAGGGGATAATGCACGGTTACCTGTGGGTACGTGAACTATTATCTACAGCTAGAACAACAGTGTCATGTCAGAAGTGTGGTTTCATTAGGGGATAATGCACGGTTACCTGTGGGTACGTGAACTATTATCTACAGCTAGAACAACAGTGTGATGTCAGAAGTGTGGTTTCATTAGGGGATAATGCACGGTTACCTGTGGGTACGTGAACTATTATCTACAGCTAGAACAACAGTGTGATGTCAGAAGTGTGGTTTCATTAGGGGCTAATGCACGGTTACCTGTGGGTACGTGAACTATTATCTACAGCTAGAACAACAGTGTGATGTCAGAAGTGTGGTTTCATTAGGGGCTAATGCACGGTTACCTGTGGGTACGTGAACTATTATCTACAGCTAGAACAACAGTGTCATGTCAGAAGTGTGGTTTCATTAGGGGATAATGCACGGTTACCTGTGGGTACGTGAACTATTATCTACAGCTAGAACAACAGTGTCATGTCAGAAGTGTGGTTTCATCAGGGATAATGCACGGTTACCTGTGGGTACGTGAACTATTATCTACAGCTAGAACAACAGTGTGATGTCAGAAGTGTGGTTTCATTGGGGATAATGCACGGTTACCTGTGGGTACGTGAACTATTATCTACAGCTAGAACAACAGTGTGATGTCAGAAGTGTGGTTTCATCAGGGGATAATGCACGGTTACCTGTGGGTACGTGAACTATTATCTACAGCTAGAACAACAGTGTGATGTCAGAAGTGTGGTTTCATGGGGATAATGCACGGTTACCTGTGGGTACGTGAACTATTATCTACAGCTAGAACAACAGTGTGATGTCAGAAGTGTGGTTTCATTAGGGGATAATGCACGGTTACCTGTGGGTACGTGAACTATTATCTACAGTGAACAACAGTGTCATGTCAGAGTGTGATAATGCACGGTTACCTGTGGGTACGTGAACTATTATCTACAGTAGAACAACAGTGTGATGTCAGAAGTGTGGTTTCATTAGGGGATAATGTTTACCTGTGGTACGTGGTCACTGTTATCTGTGTTGCTGAGAACATGTTACCTGTGGTGAGTGGTCACTGTGAGTGTGGTTACCTGTGGTGATGTGGTCACCTGTGAGTGAACTATGGGTGATAGAACAACAGTGTGATGTCAAAAGTGTGAGTGGTCACTGTGGATATGCGTGTGATTTTCTTACACCTCAGTTGCTGATGTTACCTGTGATTACTGTGAGTGGCATCCTATTCAATAGTATCACTGTGAGTGTGATGTTACCTGTGGTGGTGAGTGGTCACTGTGAGTGGAATGTTACCTGTGGTGAGTGGTCACTGTGAGTGGAATGTTACCTGTGATGAGTGGTCACTGTGAGTGGAATGTTACCTGTGGTGAGTGGTCACTGTGAGTGTGATGTTACCTGTGGTGAGTGGTCACTGTGAGTGTGATGTTACCTGTGGTGAGTGGTCACTGTGAGTGGAATGTTACCTGTGGTGAGTGGTCACTGTGAGTGTGATGTTACCTGTGGTGAGTGGTCACTGGTGAGTGGTCACTGTGAGTGATGTTACCTGTGGTGAGTGGTCACTGTGAGTGGAATGTTACCTGTGGTGAGTGGTCACTGTGAGTGTGATGTTACCTGTGGTGAGTGGTCACTGTGAGTGTGATGTTACCTGTGGTGAGTGGTCACTGTGAGTGTGATGTTACCTGTGGTGAGTGGTCACTGTGAGTGTGATGTTACCTGTGGTGAGTGGTCACTGTGAGTGGTCACTGTGGTGAGTGGTCACTGTGAGTGTGATAGTACCTGTGGTGAGTGGTCACTGTGAGTGTGATGTTACTGTGGTGAGTGGTCACTGTGAGTGTGATGTTACCTGTGGTGAGTGGTCACTGTGAGTGGAATGTTACCTGTGGTGAGTGGTCACTGTGAGTGTGATGTTACCTGTGGTGAGTGGTCACTGTGAGTGGAATGTTACCTGTGGTGAGTGGTCACTGTGAGTGTGATGTTACCTGTGGTGAGTGGTCACTGTGAGTGTGATGTTACCTGTGGTGAGTGGTCACTGTGAGTGTGATGTTACCTGTGGTGAGTGGTCACTGTGAGTGTGATGTTACCTGTGGTGAGTGGTCACTGTGAGTGTGATGTTACCTGTGGTGAGTGGTCACTGTGAGTGTGACCTGTGGTGAGTGGTCACTGTGAGTGTGATGTTACCTGTGGTGAGTGGTCACTGTGAGTGGAATGTTACCTGTGGTGAGTGGTCACTGTGAGTGTGATGTTACCTGTGGTGTGAGTGTGGTCACTGTGAGTGGAATGTTACCTGTGGTGTGTGGTCACTGTGAGTGGAATGTTACCTGTGGTGAGTGGTCACTGTGAGTGTGATGTTACCTGTGGTGAGTGGTCACTGTGAGTGGAATGTTACCTGTGGTGTGTGGTCACTGTGAGTGGAATGTTACCTGTGGTGAGTGGTCACTGTGAGTGGAATGTTACCTGTGGTGAGTGGTCACTGTGAGTGGAATGTTACCTGTGGTGTGTGGTCACTGTGAGTGGAATGTTACCTGTGGTGTGTGGTCACTGTGAGTGGGATGTTACCTGTGGTGAGTGGTCACTGAGTGGAATGTTACCTGTGGTGAGTGGTCACTGTGAGTGTGATGTTACCTGTGGTGAGTGGTCACTGTGAGTGTGATGTTACCTGTGGTGAGTGGTCACTGTGAGTGTGATGTTACCTGTGGTGAGTGGTCACTGTGAGTGGAATGTTACCTGTGGTGATTGGTCACTGTGAGTACCAGAGTAGAAGCGCACAGAGGGGAAGGCGCGGATCCCAGCCTGCTGACAAGCCCACTGCTCCTCATCACAGTTTACTTTACCAGCTTTCGCTATTCCTTCTATGTTCTGTAAAAAAAATCAAATAAACATTCACAGCCTATTCCTTCTATGTTCTGTAAAAAAAATCAAATAAACATTCACAGCCTATTCCTTCTATGTTCTGTAAAAAAAAATCAAATAAACAGTCTCTGCCCCTAGTTCTCGCCAATTGTACAGGTACATTTTTGTACAGAAAAAACTACCTCTGCCGCCCCCCACCCCCCCTCCCCCGATTAAAAACATCAGGAACAGCCATCAATCACTGTACCTCCGCAACCCGCTCAAACTCAGGCCGGAACACCTGACAGTGATCACACCACGGTGCGTAGAAGTCGACAATCCACGGCTCTCGTCCATGCAGAATCGTTTGGAAATCGCTTGACGTCAGTGCGTGCACTTTACTCGGCAGGAACTCGTAGGCCCAAGCACGCAGAGCATGGGCATCTCGGTGCCATCCATTGTAGACGCTGAAATTATCAACCACAATATTATCAATTTTTATCTTCTTTCATAAGTTATCAACCACAATATTATCAATTTTCATCTTCTTTCATAAGTTATCAACCACAATATTATCAATTTTTATCTTCTTTCATAAGTTATTAACCACAATATTATCAATGTTCACCTTCTTTCATAAGTTATCAACCACAATATTATCAATTTTCATCTTTTTTCATAAGTTATCAACCAAAATATTATCAATTTTCATTTTCTTTCAAGAAAGTGCTAGTTCCAATTAATAAGACTTAGTATGGTTAAAACTCTTGTACTGTGTGATAAGAAGGAACTGGATTAATTAACAAGTTTTGTAAAACTCTTGTACTGTGTGACAAGAAGGTGCCAGTTCCCATTAACAAGTTTTGTAAAACCCTTGTACTGTGTGACAAGAACGTACTGGATTAACAAGTTTTGTAAAAACCCTTGTACTGTGTAACAAGAATGTGCCAGTTCCTATTAACAAGTTTTTATAAAACCCTTGTAATGTGTGACAAGAAGGTACTGGATTAACAAGTTTTGTAAAACCCTTGTACTGTGTGACAAGAACGTACTGGATTAACAAGTTTTGTAAAACCCTTGTACTGTGTGACAAGAACGTACTGGATTAACAAGGTTTGTCAAACCTTTGTACTGTGTGACTCACAAGAATGTGCAGGTTCTTATTAACTAGTTTTGTCAAACCTTGTACTGTGTGACAAGAATGTGCTGGTTCTCATTAACATGTTTTGTCGTACTGTGTGACTCACAAGAATGTGCTGGTTCTCATTAACTAGTTTTGTCAAACCTTGTACTGTGTGACACAGAATGTGCCGGTTCTCATTAACAAGTTTTGTCAAACCTTGTACTGTGTGACTCACAAGAATGTGCAGGTTCTCATTAACAAGTTTTGTCAAACCCTTGTACTGTGTGACAAAGAATGTGCCAAGAATGGTTCTCATTAACAAGTTTTGTCAAACCCTTGTACTGTGTGACTCACAAGAATGTGCTGGTTCTCATTAACAAGTTTTGTCAAACCCTTGTACTGTGTGACAAGAAGGTGCTGGATTAACAAGTTTTGTAAAACCTTTGTACTGTGTGACAAGAATGTGCTGGTTCTCATTAACAAGTTTTGTCAAACCCTTGTACTGTGTGACTCACAAGAATGTGCAGGTTCTCATTAACTAGTTTTGTCAAACCTTTGTACTGTGTGACAAGAATGTGCTGGTTCTCATTAACAAGTTTTGTAAAACCTTTGTACTGTGTGACAAGAATGTGCTGGTTCTCATTAACAATTTTTGTCAAACCTTGTACTGTGTGACAAGAATGTGCCAGTTCTCATTAACAAGTTTTGTCAAACCCTTGTACTGTGTGACTCACAAGAATGTGCAGGTTCTCATTAACTAGTTTTGTCAAACCTTGTACTGTGTGACAAGAAGGTGCTGGATTAACAAGTTTTGTAAAACCTTTGTACTGTGTGACAAGAATGTGCTGGTTCTCATTAACAAGTTTTGTCAAACCCTTGTACTGTGTGACTCACAAGAATGTGCAGGTTCTCATTAACTAGTTTTGTCAAACCCTTGTACTGTGTGACAAGAAGGTGCTGGATTAACAAGTTTTGTCAAACCTTTGTACTGTGTGACAAGAATGTGCCAGTTCTCATTAACAAGTTTTGTCAAACCTTGTACTGTGTGACTCACAAGAATGTGCAGGTTCTCATTAACAAGTTTTGTCAAACCCTTGTACTGTGTGACAAGAAGGTGCTGGTGTCAAGAAGGTCATTAACAAGTTTTGTCAAACCCTTGTACTGTGTGACTCACAAGAATGTGCAGGTTCTCATTAACAAGTTTTGTCAAACCTTGTACTGTGTGACTCACAAGAATGTGCAGGTTCTCATTAACTAGTTTTGTCAAACCCTTGTACTGTGTGACAAGAATGTGCCGGTTCTCATTAACAAGTTTTGTCAAACCCTTGTACTGTGTGACAAGAAGGTGCTGGATCATAACAAGTTTTGTCAAACCCTTGTACTGTGTGACAAGAAGGTGCTGGATTAACAAGTTTTGTCAAACCTTTGTACTGTGTGACAAGAATGTGCCAGTTCTCATTAACAAGTTTTGTCAAACCCTTGTACTGTGTGACAAGAAGGTGCTGGATTAACTAGTTTTGTCAAACCTTTGTACTGTGTGACAAGAATGTGCAGGTTCTCATTAACAAGTTTTGTCAAACCCTTGTACTGTGTGACAAGAAGGTGCTGGATTAACAAGTTTTGTCAAACCTTTGTACTGTGTGACAAGAATGTGCCGGTTCTCATTAACAAGTTTTGTCAAACCCTTGTACTGTGTGACAAGAAGGTGCTGGATTAACAAGTTTTGTAAAACCTTTGTACTGTGTGACAAGAAACAGACTTGACAGTAACATTGCCTCTTGAGACCATTGTTTGCTATGCCTGTGGTACATATATTTAACGAGAGTAGCCTCCCCTCCATTAGCCCATGTGCTTAGGAGAGTGGATAATTAAAATTGCAGGTGGCGAAGTATCAATTTTATTTACTTAAATCCTGTCACAGAGGCTGTTCTCTTCATGTCAGGTAGTATATAGCACCTACTGTTAATAATTTAGTCAGTGCTTGGCTTTATATTTGTACTGTCACCAATGTATAATCAATAGTGGTGAGATACCTAAACACTATTTTACCAGTGCATAGCACCGGCCCGGCCGTGACCATGTTGTAATTGGTGCAAACTTCACCAGCCATGTGCTTTCGTGTTCTCAGAGCATCGGCACACACTAGGCTACACATTTTTTGTTTTTTGAAGTGTGGTGGATATTTTAATCAGCACTAATTAGCATAATAATTAAGCAAATATAGCATGAATGCACTGTGGATAGCCACCACTTTGCATAAAATTAATAGAAACACAAGACAGAGTAATGTAAATAATTGTGTATTATGGAATGGATATATCAGACATTATAAAAATATGGCATATGGTGTCATGAATATTAGACTGCCAGGTCAGGATAAACACAAGCCAATTAATGTTCACAGGCTTCGATACATGATTCATGTCAAATCAGTCACTTTACCAAAATCTTTTGATGTTTCTCACTTATGTCACCACAGTTTGTGTGTCAATATACACCACTTAAGTCTAGAGCCACATGTAATCAATAATCAAAGGCAGCACTGTAGAAATATGGTTCCAAAGAAATGTTCAGGCCATGGTATATATCCAGATTGCATTTTATAATAGTTCAGGTAAATAAATAAATACATATATATATATATATATCGGAAAGAATTCACCGAGTGTTCACAGTTTGTTGCCAACAGAGTTATAGTTCAGTTCGGGGTCGAGTAAGTTTTTTGAATATGTTATTGTCCGATGAAGTCTATCATACATATTGTATCTTTTTCTTCTTAGAGATGCCCTCCTGGCTTGGAATTGCTGTGTTCGTTGACGACTCGCATGTCTCCTGGCTATCCGCTCGATGCTCTTCAAGTGGCATATGACCGATGTTTTGTCACGTACCCCAGCTCCCACAGCTGTACATCTTTGAATGACCGAACTTGAAAACCCACTGTTCAGCATATGCACGGCACTGTGTATGCGGCTGGTGAAATTTCTATGGTATGTAACAGTTTTTGGATTTGTTCTGCTGTACGCTCTGTTGACGCTCTCACACTTTTGAGTATTTGTGTTCAGTTTAGTCTTCTCAATGGCTTTTACACCCAGTCTTATGTCTATGCATTGTTTAATCAGTGCCTCGTCCTCTACCGTGACATTTAACTTTGTACCGGTAGGCATGAATGTCATGTTTGATCGTCCCTTTTTCACCCCTGAGCACACAAAGGAATGTTTTCTGCATGTTGCTCCACATTTCCCAGTCACACAATATAGTATACTCGTAGCAGTGTAAGACAGTTTGCTTACTAACTTGTTCATGTTGCCGGCAAGTTGGTTGTGTGCCGATGTATATTCACTGTGGCAGCGCCGTCTCAAGTCGATAGCAAATCTTTTTTTAACCTTTTCTCGTTCCGCTTTTGTGTTTCCAGGGAACATGTTGTCACTGAACTTGACCCTTTCTGTAAACTTCCTTTGTGATTCGGATAAATGACGGGTGTCTCTCAGATTTTTTATCTTCACTTTAGATATTTTGCTCTGGGATGACTGTAATCCGGACACGGCACGGGAATCGCCATCAGTCGTGAAGAATCCAATCGTGAGTGGAGAGACGTCTGATGAGAAGTCACTTGAACACTGAGCTGCAGAATGTTCTTCGTCTCCTATTGTGTCGTCAAGCCGGAGATTTGCTGTACAGGTATCTGTATGATCGGGGCAGAATATTAGTCTATTTTCTCTCGCTGCTTGAAGCTCACGAGCCTTCCAGGGTTTATTTCCTGTATAAACTCCTATTATGTCTTACCGGTCTCATTTTCCACCATAGTGTAACTTGCTAGTGTAGCCGGTTGAAATGGTGTTGAACCGCACCCACTTGAAAGAGGATTGTTGTACCGGCAGTCTCCTTCTATGGCAATGGGATGGTCAGCTGAAAATCCCCTATTAATGTTCAGTTGTACTAAGTCTGCTCTGCGTGTGGACATGTCAAGTTTATTGAGACTGGTTGTCACTCGTCCCACTTCGTTGGCAGTATTCTGCATTCCGCTGGTAGCTGGGGGTGTGACTCCAGCACACAGCATTATTCCCCGGAAACCGGTAACACCGACAGATGTGCTCTGTAGTCCTACGTGTACACCGACATTTGGCTTTGCTGATTTTGGTCCCCTCCTAGTATTCTGTGTTGTCTCTTCATACAGTTTGTATTTTTTACTTGTGAATGAACACTTTTGACATCTCAGTCCTGCACGGGTGCAGAGGCCCCATTTCTGACACAAGTCTAGATTCCATGTGTACTTGCCAGTGCACCCTGGACAAGCTAGTCTGTGGTCTTCATTAGTGTCATTAAACATCTTCAGAAGCATACCACAGTGTATAATTTTGGAATCATTCATGTCCATTTTTGCTTTCAGGAACTCGCCTGCCTGTGTACCACCTCCAGTTGAGATCCGTGTTGGTCGGAGAAGTCTAATGTCACTGGGAATTCCATCCGCATCCTTGACGATGTATGACTGTCTATCACAATGGTGTACCACAGCGTTGAACTCTTCTTGACTAAGTCTCTTGGTAACTGGTATGTTGTCACCTTCAGGCTTAAGACACTTTGTTTTAGTAACACCTATAGTTCTTTTGAACAGACATTGGTGTCCCTTTTGAAAGGCACCCTTGTTGTGCAGGTTTTCTGTTGGATTTTTCTTTGGCTTCATTGTTAGCACACTGGGTGTGGTATATTCTCTTAGTATAAGGAAAAGTTGTGAACTTTTGTATCTCTTAGCATGTAGCAGTCTTCAGCGGAATGGAACCTGTGGTGTGTGTTATGTTAATAAATACTCTCATGCAGTAAACTGATGCGTGTTCTGTTTTGAATTTGTTTATGATTGTGGTCAGTTCTCTCAGCCATGAGATACTTTAGGCTTCAGTTCACTCCCAGTTTGAAATTGCCCATGTGTCCCGTTGACAGCTGCCAGTGTGCATACTTCCCTCTCATACTGTCCCAAAATAACCTTTTTGTGGCTCACTTGAATTTGCCAAATCCAATATTTAAATTAAATTTTTAATAAAAGTTCATGCATATGACATATTAAAATATGCCAGTACCCAGTATGGTCTTGTAATTTTAATGTGACCATTTCATAAGGTTCTGCTGTCAGTACCCCCCATTATACAACAGCAAACATTTGGAATGTCACCTCCATGTTATAACTTTGGTCAGGTGAACTTGAGGTGTGGAGAAGCTTAATTTTCTATTATTTCAGCCCAGTGTTGCTAACCCCCGGGCCAGTCTTCATGGCCTCTTGCGTTAATGCATATTAGAAGACATGACCAAATTTGGTGTTTTCCTACTAGGTATGCGTCATAGTATGTCATGTGTCAAAACTGACTAGCTATCCCATTCCAAACCCCCTCTTAAGGGATCACACCGCTATTTCAGCCAATGAGCGACGTGTAGGCGACGAATTTAGTTCCATGAAAAAGAGTACCTCTTTTCTTTATTTTATTATGTTGGTGTCTGAACAGACTTGACAGTATGATTATGGAATATTGGAAGGGTAACATTGCCTCTTGATTTTGGCATATCAAACTGACAGATACATATCTGCTTAGCTACAAGCAAGACCATTGTTTGCTATGCCTGTGGTACATATATTTAACGAGAGTAGCCTCCCCTCCATTAGCCCATGTGCTTAGGAGAGTGGATAATTAAAATTGCAGGTGGCGAAGTATCAATTTTATTTACTTAAATCCTGTCACAGAGGCTGTTCTCTTCATGTCAGGTAGTATATAGCACCTACTGTTAATAATTTAGTCAGTGCTTGGCTTTATATTTGTACTGTCACCAATGTATAATCAATAGTGGTGAGATACCTTGTACTGTGTGACAAGAATGTGCCAGTTCTCATTAACAAGTTTTGTCAAACCCTTGTACTGTGTGACTCACAAGAATGTGCAGGTTCTCATTAACTAGTTTTGTCAAACCCTTGTACTGTGTGACAAGAAGGTGCTGGATTAACAAGTTTTGTCAAACCCTTGTACTGTGTGACTCACAAGAATGTGCAGGTTCTCATTAACTAGTTTTGTCAAACCTTGTACTGTGTGACAAGAATGTGCCAGTTCTCATTAACAAGTTTTGTCAAACCTTGTACTGTGTGACTGTGTGACAAGTACTGTGTGAAGAATGTGCTGGATTAACAAGTTTAGTCAAACCTTTGTACTGTGTGACAAGAAGGTGCTGGATTAACAAGTTTTGTCAAACCGTGTACTGTGTGACTCAAAAGAATGTGCCGGTTCTCATTAACTAGTTTTGTCAAACCTTGTACTGTGTGACAAGAATGTGCCGGTTCTCATTAACAAGTTTTGTCAAACCCTTGTACTGTGTGACTCACAAGAATGTGCCGGTTCTCATTAACAAGTTTTGTCAAACCCTTGTACTGTGTGACTCACAAGAATGTGCCGGTTCTCATTAACAAGTTTTGTCAAACCCTTGTACTGTGTGACAAGAAGGTGCTGGATTAACAAGTTTTGTAAAACCTTTGTACTGTGTGACAAGAATGTGCTGGTTCTCATTAACAAGTTTTGTCAAACCCTTGTACTGTGTGACAAGAATGTGCTGGTTCTCATTAACAAGTTTTGTCAAACCCTTGTACTGTGTGACTCACAAGAATGTGCCAGTTCTCATTAACAAGTTTTGTCAAACCCTTGTACTGTGTGACTCACAAGAATGTGCAGGTTCTCATTAACAAGTTTTGTCAAACCCTTGTACTGTGTGACAAGAAGGTGCTGGATTAACAAGTTTTGTAAAACCTTTGTACTGTGTGACAAGAATGTGCTGGTTCTCATTAACAATTTTTGTCAAACCTTGTACTGTGTGACAAGAATGTGCCAGTTCTCATTAACAAGTTTTGTCAAACCCTTGTACTGTGTGACTCACAAGAATGTGCAGGTTCTCATTAACTAGTTTTGTCAAACCTTGTACTGTGTGACTCACAAGAATGTGCAGGTTTAACAAGTTTTGTCAAACCTTGTACTGTGTGACTCACAAGAATGTGCCGGTTCTCATTAACAAGTTTTGTCAAACCTTGTACTGTGTGACTCACAAGAATGTGCCAGGTTCTCATTAACAAGTTTTGTCAAACCTTGTACTGTGTGACTCACAAGAATGTGCAGGTTCTCATTAACAAGTTTTGTCAAACCTTGTACTGTGTGACTCACAAGAATGTGCAGGTTCTCATTAACAAGTTTTGTCAAACCTTGTACTGTGTGACAAGAATGTGCCAGTTCTCATTAACAAGTTTTGTCAAACCCTTGTACTGTGTGACTCACAAGAATGTGCAGGTTCTCATTAACTAGTTTTGTCAACCCTTGTACTGTGTGACAAGAAGGTGCTGGATTAACAAGTTTTGTAAAACCTTTGTACTGTGTGACAAGAATGTGCTGGTTCTCATTAACAAGTTTTGTCAAACCTTGTACTGTGTACTGTGTGACTCACAAGAATGTGCAGGTTCTCATTAACTAGTTTTGTCAAACCTTGTACTGTGTGACAAGAATGTGCCAGTTCTCATTAACAAGTTTTGTCAAACCTTTGTACTGTGTGACAAGAAGGTGCTGGATTAACAAGTTTAGTCAAACCTTTGTACTGTGTGACAAGAAGGTGCTGGATTAACAAGTTTTGTCAAACCGTGTACTGTGTGACTCACAAGAATGTGCCGGTTCTCATTAACAAGTTTTGTCAAACCTTGTACTGTTTTGTTAACAAAAACCTTGTACTGTGTGACTCAAAGAATGTGCTGGTTCTCATTAACAAGTTTTGTCAAACCTTGTACTGTGTGACTCACAAGAATGTGCCGGTTCTCATTAACAAGTTTTGTCAAACCCTTGTACTGTGTGACTCACAAGAATGTGCCGGTTCTCATTAACAAGTTTTGTCAAACCTTGTACTGTGTGACTCACAAGAATGTGCCGGTTCTCATTAACAAGTTTTGTCAAACCTTGTACTGTGTGACAAGAATGTGCCGGTTCTCATTAACAAGTTTTGTCAAACCCTTGTACTGTGTGACAAGAAGGTGCTGGATTAACAAGTTTTGTCAAACCTTTGTACTGTGTGACAAGAATGTGCCGGTTCTCATTAACAAGTTTTGTCAAACCTTGTACTGTGTGACTCACAAGAATGTGCCGGTTCTCATTAACAAGTTTTGTCAAACCTTGTACTGTGTGACTCACAAGAATGTGCAGGTTCTCATTAACAAGTTTTGTCAAACCCTTGTACTGTGTGACAAGAAGGTGCTGGATTAACAAGTTTTGTCAAACCTTTGTACTGTGTGACAAGAAGGTGCTGGATTAACAAGTTTTGTCAAACCTTGTACTGTGTGACTCTCAAGAATGTGCCAGTTCTCATTAACTAGTTTTATCAAACCCTTGTACTGTGTGACTCACAAGAATGTGCCGGTTCTCATTAACTAGTTTTGTCAAACCTTGTACTGTGTGACTCACAAGAATGTGCCGGTTCTCATTAACTAGTTTTGTCAAACCTTGTACTGTGTGACAAGAAGGTGCTGGATTAACAAGTTTTGTCAAACCCTTGTACTGTGTGACAAGGTGCTGGATTAACTAGTTTTGTCAAACCTTTGTACTGTGTGACAAGAAGGTGCTGGATTAACAAGTTTTGTCAAACCTTGTACTGTGTGACTCACAAGAATGTGCCGGTTCTCATTAACTAGTTTTGTCAAACCTTGTACTGTGTGACTCACAAGAATGTGCCGGTTCTCATTAACTAGTTTTGTCAAACCTTGTACTGTGTGACAAGAAGGTGCTGGATTAACAAGTTTTGTCAAACCCTTGTACTGTGTGACAAGGTGCTGGATTAACTAGTTTTGTCAAACCTTTGTACTGTGTGACAAGAAGGTGCTGGATTAACAAGTTTTGTCAAACCTTTGTACTGTCTGACAAGAAGGTGCTGGATTAACAAGTTTTGTCAAACCTTTGTACTGTGTGACAAGAAGGTGCTGGATTAACAAGTTTTGTCAAACCTTTGTACTGTGTGACAAGAAGGTGCTGGATTAACTAGTTTTGTCAAACCTTTGTACTGTGTGACAAGAAGGTGCTGGATTAACTAGTTTTGTCAAACCTTTGTACTGTGTGACAAGAAGGTGCTGGATTAACAAGTTTTGTCAAACCTTGTACTGTGTGACTCACAAGAATGTGCCGGTTCTCATTAACTAGTTTTGTCAAACCTTGTACTGTGTGACTCACAAGAATGTGCCAGTTCCTGTCGAGCCAGAGGGGTAGAGTCGCATGCTGGGGTATGAGTTGACGTTCTGCTGCGCACACAGGTCGTGGTTCTGCACACAGTCAACCTTGGCCACATGGATGTTCTTCGTGTTCTTCACCATCTAAGGAAACGTGTATTTCAGAATCAACAAGTGTTGACATCCAATAGCCGCTGATTAATAAATAAATGTGCTCTAGTGGTGTCATTAAACAAAACAATCTTTAACTGAAGACTATTTGAATCACCAAGTGTTTGATATCCAATAGCCGCTGATTAATAAATCAATGTGCTCTAGTGGTGTCATTAAACAAAACAAACTTTAATTGAAGAGTGTATCAGAATCATCAAGTGTTTGATATCCAATAGCCGATGATTAATAAATCAATGTGCTCTAGTGGTGTCATTAAACAAAACAAACTTTAATTGAAGAGTGTATCAGAATCACCAAGTGTTTGACATCCAATAGCCGCTGATTAATAAATCAATGTGCTCTAGTGGTGTCATTAAACAAAACAAACTTTAACTGAAGACTGTATTTAATTTAGAATTATCAAAAATGTTTCGACATCCATTAAGCGATGATTAATAAATCAACAAAATTTGACACCATTAGAGCACATTGATTTAATCATCGCCTACTGGATGTCTAACATTTGGTGATTCTAATAGTCTTTAGTTAAAGATTGTTTTGTTTAACGGCACCACTAGAGCATTGATTTAATCATCGCCTACTGGATGCCTAACATTTGGTGATTCTAATAGTCTTTAGTTAAAGATTGTTTTGTTTAACGGCACCACTAGAGCATTGATTTAATCATCGCCTACTGGATGCCTAACATTTGGTGATTCTAATAGTCTTTAGTTAAAGATTGTTTTGTTTAACGGCACCACTAGAGCATTGATTTAATCATCGCCTACTGGATGCCAAACATTTGGTGATTCTAATAGTCTTTAGTTAAAGATTGTTTTGTTTAACGGCACCACTAGAGCATTGATTTAATCATCGCCTACTGGATGCCTAACATTTGGTGATTCTAATAGTCTTTAGTTAAAGATTGTTTTGTTTAACGGCACCACTAGAGCATTGATTTAACATCGCCTATCGCCTACTGGATGCCAAACATTTGGTGATTCTAATAGTCTTTAGTTAAAGATTGTTTTGTTTAACGGCACCACTAGAGCACATTGATTTAATCATCGCCTACTGGATGCCAAACATTTGGTGATTCTAATAGTCTTTAGTTAAAGATTGTTTTGTTTAACGGCACCACTAGAGCACATTGATTTAATCATCGCCTACTGGATGCCAAACATTTGGTGATTCTAATAGTCTTTAGTTAAAGATTGTTTTGTTTAACGGCACCACTAGAGCATATTTAATCATCGCCTACTGGATGCCTAACATTTGGTGATTCTAATAGTCTTTAGTTAAAGATTGTTTTGTTTAACGGCACCACTAGAGCA
The DNA here is from genome assembly GCF_016097555.1 of Gigantopelta aegis. Lineage (NCBI taxonomy): Eukaryota > Metazoa > Mollusca > Gastropoda > Neomphalida > Peltospiridae > Gigantopelta > Gigantopelta aegis. Next base: position 41,485,136 of record NC_054711.1, on the reverse strand, counting down.
TTGATTTAATCATCGCCTACTGGATGCCTAACATTTGGTGATTCTAATAGTCTTTAGTTAAAGATTGTTTTGTTTAACGGCACCACTAGAGCATTGATTTAATCATCGCCTACTGGATGCCAAACATTTGGTGATTCTAATAGTCTTTAGTTAAAGATTGTTTTGTTTAACGGCACCACTAGAGCATTGATTTAATCATCGCCTACTGGATGCCAAACATTTGGTGATTCTAATAGTCTTTAGTTAAAGATTGTTTTGTTTAACGGCACCACTAGAGCATTGATTTAATCATCGCCTACTGGATGCCAAACATTTGGTGATTCTAATAGTCTTTAGTTAAAGATTGTTTTGTTTAACGGCACCACTAGAGCACATTGATTTAATCATCGCCTACTGGATGCCAAACATTTGGTGATTCTAATAGTCTTTAGTTAAAGATTGTTTTGTTTAACGGCACCACTAGAGCATTGATTTAATCATCGCCTACTGGATGCCAAACATTTGGTGATTCTAATAGTCTTTAGTTAAAGATTGTTTTGTTTAACGGCACCACTAGAGCACATTGATTTAATCATCGCCTACTGGATGCCAAACATTTGGTGATTCTAATAGTCTTTAGTTAAAGATTGTTTTGTTTAATGGCACCACTAGAGCATTGATTTCTTTGATCTGCTTTTGGATGTCAAACAATTGGTAATTCTTATAGTCTTCAGTTAAAAGTTTGTTTTGTTGAACGACACCAGTAGAGCACTTTGATTTATTAATCATCGGCTACTGGATGTCAAACATTTGGTTAATTCTGACAGATAGTCTTAAGAGAGGAAACTTGTTGTTTTTCCCATTAGTAGCAAGGGATCTTTTATGCACCGATTTACTACAAACAGGATAACACATAACATGGCCTTTGATATATGTTGTGACCGGCCTCGGTGGCATCATGGTTAGGCCATCGGTCGACAGGCTGGTAGGTACTGGGTTCGGATCCCAGTCGAGGCATGGAATTTTTAATCCAGATACCAACTCCAAACCCTGAGTGAGTGCTCCGCAAGGCTCAATGGGTAGGTGTAAACCACTTGCACCGACCAGTGTTCCATAACTGGTTCAACAAAGGCCATGGTTTGTGCTATCCTGCCTGTGGGAAGCGCAAATAAAAGATCTCTTACTGTTAATCAGAAAGAGTAGCCCATGTAATGGCGACAGCGGGTTTCCTCTCAAAATCTGTGTGGTCCGTAACCATATGTCTGACGCCATATAACCGTAAATAAAATGTGTTGAGTGCATCGTTAAATAAAATATTTCTTTCTTTCTTTCTTTGGTATATGTTGTGGTGCACTGTACGGATGGGGCAAAACCTAATCAGTTAATGGTCTACAGAGGTGATTCAATCCTAGAATAGTATTAGTGAAAACGTTATAAATTGTTAATTGTTTCAATAGTCCAACACACATAGATTTTATTTATTTTTTGTTTAACGACACCACTAGAGCAATTGATTAATTAATCATTGGCTATTGGATGTCAAACATTTAGTAATTCTGAAACGTAGTCATCAGAAGAAACCCGCTAAATTTTTCATAATGTAGCAAGGGATCTTTTATACGCACTTTCCCACAGACAGGAAAGCACATACCACGGCCTTTAACCAGTTGTGGTGCACTGGTTGGAAACCCAATCAGTTGAATGGATCCATCGAGGTGGTTTGATCCTGCGACGCAAGCACCTCAAAGCGAGCACTCAACCGACAGCTAAATCTCGTCCCCTAGATCATAGATTACATTACCTTGGCGAGTCTGCTCCACTCTGGGGCTAGCTGCTGACACGGCCCGCACCACGGCGCGTAGAAGTCGATGAGCCAGACATCATCCACGTTTTTATCAACGACCTCCCGACCGAAACTGGCCATGTTGAGAGACAGCACCGGCGGACTGAGAGTGTCCTGGAAACAGACAACAGGTGCTTCAGTAATCACCAGACATTGTTTGGTTCGACCGGTAGGGGACTAATAAAACATGTCTTTCCTTCTTTCTTTGTCACAATCAGAAACAAATACATCAGAAAAAAACCCATCAGAAAAAAAAAACATCAGAAAAAAACCCACCAGAAAAAAAAACATCAGAAAAAAAGAGAAAAAAAACCCCAAATACATCAGAAAAAAAAACATTAGAAAAAAAAACATCAAAAAAAAAAAACACTAGAAGAAAAATACATCAGAAAAAAACACACCAGAAAAAAGACATGAGAAAATGCCACAGACTATTTCTCACCTTAAGAAACTCGACAATGTGGTCGGCACTGTGGTGTCCCTGATAGTGATGTGGCGTACTCTGGTTGTACATAATAGTCGTCGGGTATGAATGGATGTTGTACTAAACAGAAACAAAATCTACATAGCACACAATGTACTCAGAACAACATCTTCAATCAATTCAACACCAAAACTTTGTGGACAGAAGTCCTTCTAAAACTGAAAGTTAAAGCTACGGAATTTAGAGAAATTATCAATCTTTAGAAGAAACATGCTAGCGTAGATATATACTGAGATTACATTTCTCATTATTATCTGTAGTCACCATCGAATGCTGCTCAAAATGCACTTTATACTTTCTAATAATAGATTTCACTTTTTCAAGCAGTTTTTGCTTTCTGTTATTTTGGACAGTGTTTTAGATTGTGGTATAGAGAAGACAGATTATGGCATAAAGACAGATTGTGGCATAGACAGATTGCCGTACAGAGAAGACAGATTATGGCATAAAGACAGATCGTGGCATAGAGAAGACATATTGTGGCATAAAGACATATTGTGGCATAGAGAAGACAGATTATGGCATAAAGACAGATCGTGGCATAGAGAAGACATATTGTGGCATAAAGACAGATTGCCGTACAGAGAAGACAGATTATGGCATAAAGACAGATCGTGGCATAGAGAAGACATATTGTGGCATAAAGACAGATCGTGGCATAGAAAAAGACAGATTATGGCATAAAGACAGATCGTGGCATAGAGAAGACATATTGTGGCATAAAGACAGATTGCCGTACAGAGAAGACAGATTATGGCATAAAGACAGATCGTGGCATAGAGAAGACATATTGTGGCATAAAGACAGATCGTGGCATAAAAAAAGACAGATCGTGGCATAGAGAACAGATTGTGGCATAACGAAGACAGATCATGGCATAGAGAAGACATTTTGTGGCATAAAGACAGATCGTGGCATAGAGAAGACAGATTGCGGCATAGACAAGACAGATTGTGGCATAGAGAAGACAGACTGCAGCATAGAAGACAGACTGCGGCATAGAGACAGGTGGTGGCATAGTGGTGGCATAGAGAAGACAGATTGCCATATAGAGACAGAGAAGACAGCAGTATAGAGAAGACAGCAGAACAGAGAAGACAGACAGCAGTACAGAGAAGACAGATAGCAGTACAGAGAAGACAGACAGCAGTATAGAGAAGACAGATAGCAGTACAGAGAAGACAGACAGCAGAACAGAGAAGACAGATAGCAGTACAGAGAAGACAGACAGCAGCACAGAGAAGACAGACAGCAGTACAGAGAAGACGGACAACAGTACAGAGAAGACAGACACCAGAACAGAGAAGACAGACAGCAGTACAGAGAAGACAGACAGCAGAACAGAGAAGACAGATAGCAGTATAGAGAAGACAGATAGCAGTACAGAGAAGACAGACAGCAGTACAGAGAAGACAGACAACAGAACAGAGAAGACAGACGACAGCAGTACAGAGAAGACAGACAGCAGAACAGAGAAGACAGACAGCAGAACAGAGAAGACAGACAGCAGCACAGAGAAGACAGACAGCAGCACAGAGAAAACAGACAGCAGTACAGAGAAGACAGCAGTACAGAGAAGACAAATAGCAGTACAGAGAAGACAGACAGTAGTATAGAGAAGACAGACAGTAGTATAGAGAAGACAGATAGCAGTACAGAGAAGACAGACAGCAGTATAGAGAAGACAGCAGTATAGAGAAGACAGCAGTACAGAGAAGACAAATAGCAGTACAGAGAAGACAAATAACAGTACAGAGAAGACAGACATCAGTATAGAGAAGACAGATAGCAGTACAGAGAAGACAGATAGCAGTATAGAGAAGACAAATAGCAGTATAGAGAAGACAAATAGCAGTACAGAGAAGACAGCAGTATAGAGAAGACAAATAGCAGTATAGAGAAGACAGATAGCATTACAGAGAAGACAAATAGCAGTACAGAGAAGACAGATAGCAGTATAGAGAAGACAGATAGCAGTATAGAGAAGACAAATAACAGTATAGAGAAGACAAATAGCAGTACAGAGAAGACAGTAGTATAGAGAAGACAGACAGCAGTATAGAGAAGACAGATAGCAGTATAGTGAAGACAGCAGTACAGAGAAGACAAATAGCAGTACAGAGAAGACAAATAACAGTACAGAGAAGACAGACATCAGTATAGAGAAGACAAATAGCAGTACAGAGAAGACAGATAGCAGTATAGAGAAGACAAGTAGCAGTACAGAGAAGACAGCAGTATAGAGAAGACAAATAGCAGTACAGAGAAGACAGATAGCATTATAGAGAAGACAAATAGCAGTACAGAGAAGACAGATAGCAGTATAGAGAAGACAAATAGCAGTATAGAGAAGACAAATAGCAGTATAGAGAAGACAAATAGCAGTACAGAGAAGACAGTAGTATAGAGAAGACAAACAGCAGTATAGAGAAGACAGATAGCAGTATAGAGAAGACAGCAGTATAGAGAAGACAGTAGTATAGAGAAGACACACAGCAGTATAGAGAAGACAGATAGCAGTATAGAGAAGACAGCAGTATAGAGAAGATAAACTGCAGTATAGAGAAGACAGAAGACTTTCTTACAACATTGCACAGGTTCCTGTGGATCGTGCAGTCGACGGTGCCAAAGTTGACTCGTTCACCAAACGACTTTGCAGCTTTTCTAAATTCCGGCAGTAACCTCATACAAGGAGGACACCACTGAAAGATGTGTCATATCGAACATTTACAATTTAAATAACACACCAAATATATCATTAATGGAAATAGTCAATCTTGACGGAAATAGTCACCATTATAACTATATTAAATACAACTTTTATTACAACAGAAAACATTTCCGTTTGAATATAACATGCACAGACTGTGAGAGACTGTTTATTACAAATATTGAGTTTTTAGTTGTACAAAATCAAGTGATGTATGATGAAAAACACAGGAGTAAGCAATCTCTTGCAGGAACAAATATTTTAAAAAACAACATTTAACTTTTTCAAAAACTATTATCAATAAGAAAAGTTCAATAAAAATAAGAATTTGTTGTTTTTTAAGCATGCATTTTGATGAACATTCATAAGTATGACTTTAAACCAAGTTTTATTGACCTGAGACATCTAGTTTGTGAGAATTGGATCTAAACACAAAACTAAGTTGAGCTAAAAGCAAATGTTGACATCGGTATCACCACTTCCCTGGCCACCCACCACTTATCGACAGAAAAGACATACCTATTTCTCACCTTTTTACTGCGTAAAGATAAGACAAAAAAATAGAACAATTACTTTTAACAGGACTAAACGAGGCATGGGAATGATTTCATTTCATTTCAATTTATTTTCGTGCTTATATCCAATTAAGGTTCAAGCACACTGTCCTGGGCACACACCTCAGCTATCTGGGCTGTCTGTCCAAGACAGTGTGTTAGTTGTTAGTGAGAGAAGAGCGTGCAGTGGTCTTACACCTACCCATTGAGTCGTTAAAACTCGCTCTGGGTGGCAGCCGGTACCGGGCTGCGAACCCAGTACCTACCAGCCTTATGTCCGATGGTTTAACCATGACACCGCAGAGTATGGGAATAAAACAAGCTACACTAACACCTGGTGGTCACATGATTTAATTGTCTTTTAAAACTTTGCACTCTCACTGCTGTAAACTTACAAATTGTGTTGGAAATTTTAACAGAGATGTCAATGGGGTTTTTCTAACAACTAGGACCGGCAAGACTTCCAGGAAGCTATAAATATGCAATGACTATAAAAAAAAATTAATATGTCCAATTTTTGCCTCTGGATAAGATTTAGATTTTTATTTCCTGTCTCATA
>NC_054711.1:41461806-41478807 GCF_016097555.1 Gigantopelta aegis | reverse complement strand
GCAGTCGTCTCTTCGTCAGTAAATCTTGCTCCAACAGGATGTACTAAGAGGAAGACATGTGGTCCTGGTTCCGATAAACGCATTGCATTTCTCACTTCGTTCGCAATGTCGCTTTCACTTCTCCTAGTATCACAAAAACCGAGGGTATCAACCGCTGTGACGCTCCTGTCGTCGTGTTCCCTTCTGGCCTTGGAACATTTTCTTGCTTGACCTTTAGACGAACAACTGTTCTTAAAGTCATTAGATCCCAATATAGAATTTCCTGTAGTGCTTTTCCCGCTGCCAGGTTTTCCCAACATAACGATCCTGATCTCTTTAAGCGCGCTAGAAAAACAAATTCAAGAGTTTCATTTCACTATTTTACTGAAAGAAAAACTATAAACAAATCCCCACACCGTTCCAACAAACAACAACAACAAAATGAAAACGAACGTAACCACACCAATAGGTATAGGGATTATTGTGCGCACGCCTGTCATGGGCACAGGTGCCGGACTCGGCCGGCTCCTACTTTCAGGACAGGAAAGGGTTGGGGTGGGAGAAGGGACCGCCTGCACTGGTAGGTTTAAGAGCGCACGCAGCAGTCCGACCGGGGTCGTTAGCAGGCGGAGGGTTGGTTTGGGTGCTGTGGGATTTGAATGAACCGTAGGCCGACTCAACATTAAATTCTGTGTATCCACACTCATACTGGACAAACAGCTAACATTTGTGTATCCACACTGATACTGGACAAACAGCTAACATTTGTGTATCCACACTCATACTGGACACACAGCTAACATCTGTGCATCCACACTGATACTGGACAAACAGCTAACATTTGTGTATTCACACTGATACTGGACAAACAGCTAACATCTGTGTATCCACACTGATACTGGACAAACAGCTAACATTTGTGTATTAACACTGATACTGGACAAACAGCTAACATGTGTGTATCCACACTGATACTGGACAAACAGCTAACATTTGTGTATTCACACTCATACTGGACAAACAGCTAACATCTGTGCATCCACACGGATACTGGACAAACAGCTAACATATGTGCATCCACACTGATACTGGACAAACAGCTAACATTTGTGCATCCACACTGATACTGGACAAACAGCTAACATTTGTGTATCCACACTGATACTGGACAAACAGCTAACATTTGTGTATCCACACTGATACTGGACAAACAGCTAACATATGTGTATCCACACTGATACTGGACAAACAGATAACACTGATACTGGACAAACAGCTAACATTTGTGTATCCACACTGATACTGGACAAACAGCTAACATCTGTGTATCCACACTGATACTAGACAAACAGATAACATTTGTGTATCCACACTGATACTGGACAAACAGCTAACATATGTGTATCCACACTGATACTGGACAAACAGCTAACATTTGTGTATTCACACTGATACTGGACAAACAGCTAACATTTGTGTATCCACACTGATACTGGACAAACAGCTAACATTTGTGTATTCACACTCATACTGGACAAACAGCTAACATCTGTGCATCCACACGGATACTGGACAAACAGCTAACATCTGTGCATCCACACTGATACTGGACAAACAGCTAACATTTGTGTATCCACACTGATACTGGACAAACAGCTAACATTTGTGTATCCACACTGATACTGGACAAACAGCTAACATATGTGTATCCACACTGATACTGGACAAACAGATAACACTGATACTGGACAAACAGCTAACATTTGTGTATCCACACTGATACTGGACAAACAGCTAACATATGTGTATCCACACTGATACTGGACAAACAGCTAACATCTGTGTATCCACACTGATACTGGACAAACAGATAACATTTGTGTATCCACACTGATACTGGACAAACAGCTAACATCTGTGTATCCACACTGATACTGGACAAACAGCTAACACTGATACTGGACAAACAGCTAACATTTGTGTATCCACACTGATACTGGACAAACAGCTAACATTTGTGTATCCACATTGATACTGGACAAACAGCTAACATTTGTGCATCCACACTGATACTGGACAAACAGCTAACATTTGTGCATCCACACTGATACTGGACAAACAGCTAACATTTGTGTATCCACACTGACACTGGACAAACAGCTAACATTTGTGCATTCACACTGACACTGGACAAACAGCTAACATTTGTGCATCCACACTGATACTGGACAAATAGCTAACATCTGTGCATCCACACTGATACTGGACAAATAGCTAACATTTGTGTATCCACACTGATACTGGACAAACAGCTAACATTTGTGCATCCACACTGATACTGGACAAACAGCTAACATCTGTGTATCCACACTGATACTGGACAAACAGCTAACATCTGTGCATCCACACTGATACTGGACAAACAGCTAACATCTGTGCATCCACAATGATACTGGACAAACAGTTAACATTTGTGTATCCACACCGTCACTGGACAAACAGCTAACATTTGTGCATCCACAATGATACTGGACAAACAGCTAACATTTGTGTATCCACACTGATACTGGACAAACAGCTGACATTTGTGTATCCACACTGATACTGGACAAACAGCTGACATCTGTGTATCCACACTGATACTGGACAAACAGCTGACATATGTGTATCCACACTGATACTGGACAAACAGCTAACATCTGTGTATCCACACTGATACTGGACAAACAGCTAACATCTGTTTATCCACACTGATACTGGACAAACAGCTAACATCTGTGTATTCACACTGATACTGGACAAACAGCTAACATTTGTGTATCCACACTGATACTGGACAAACAGCTAACACTGATACTGGACAAACAGCTAACATCTGTGTATCCACACTGATACTGGACAAACAGCTAACATTTGTGCATCCACACTGATACTGGACAAACACCTAACATTTGTGCATCCACACTGATACTGGACAAACAGCTAACATTTGTGCATCCACACTGACACTGGACAAACAGCTAACATTTGTGCATCCACACTGACACTGGACAAACAGCTAATATCTGCGCATCCACACTGACAGTGGACAAACAGCTAACATCTGCGCATCCACACTGATACTGGACAAACAGCTAACATCTGTGCATCCACATTGATACTGGACAAACAGTTAACATTTCTGTATCCACACCGTCACTGGACAAACAGCTAACACTGACACTGGACAAACAGCTAACATTTGTGTATCCACGCCGTCACTGGACAAACAGCTAACATTTGTGTATCCACACCGACACTGGACAAACAGCTAACATTTGTGCATCCACACCGACACTGGACAAACAGTAAACATTTGTGCATCCACACCGAGACTGGACAAACAGCTAACATTTGTGCATCCACACTGATACTGGACAAACAGTTAACATTTGTGTATCCACACCGTCACTGGACAAACAGCTAACACTGACACTGGACAAACAGCTAACATTTGTGTATCCACACCGTCACTGGACAAACAGTAAACATTTGTGCATCCACACCGAGACTAGACAAACAGCTAACATTTGTGCATCCACACTGATACTGGACAAACAGTTAACATTTGTGTATCCACACCGTCACTGGACAAACAGCTAACACTGACACTGGACAAACAGCTAACATTTGTGTATCCACACCGTCACTGGACAAACAGCTAACATTTGTGTATCCACACCGACACTGGACAAACAGCTAACATTTGTGCATCCACACCGACACTGGACAAACAGTAAACATTTGTGTATCCACACCGAGACTAGACAAACAGCTAACATTTGTGTATCCACACCGTCACTGGACAAACAGCTAACATTTGTGTATCCACACCGACACTGGACAAACAGCTAACATTTGTGCATCCACACCGACACTGGACAAACAGTAAACATTTGTGCATCCACACCGAGACTGGACAAACAGCTAACATTTGTGTATCCACACCGATACTGGACAAACAGCTAACATTTGTATATCCACACCGACACTGGACAAACAGCCAATGGACAAACAGCTAACATTTGTGCATCCACACCGACACTGGACAAACAGTAAACATTTGTGCATCCACACCGAGACTGGACAAACAGCTAACATTTGTGCATCCACACTGATACTGGACAAACAGTTAACATCTGCGCATCCACACTGACAGTGGACAAACAGCTAACATCTGCGCATCCACACTGATACTGGACAAACAGCTAACATCTGTGCATCCACACTGATACTGGACAAACAGCTAACATCTGTGCATCCACATTGATACTGGACAAACAGTTAACATTTGTGTATCCACACCGTCACTGGACAAACAGCTAATATTTGTGCATCCACACCGACACTGGACAAACAGTAAACATTTGTGCATCCACACCGAGACTGGACAAACAGCTAACATTTGTGCATCCACACTGATACTGGACAAACAGTTAACATTTGTGTATCCACACCGTCACTGGACAAACAGCTAACACTGACACTGGACAAACAGCTAACATTTGTGTATCCACACCGTCACTGGACAAACAGTAAACATTTGTGCATCCACACCGAGACTAGACAAACAGCTAACATTTGTGCATCCACACTGATACTGGACAAACAGTTAACATTTGTGTATCCACACCGTCACTGGACAAACAGCTAACACTGACACTGGACAAACAGCTAACATTTGTGTATCCACACCGTCACTGGACAAACAGCTAACATTTGTGTATCCACACCGACACTGGACAAACAGTAAACATTTGTGTATCCACACCGAGACTAGACAAACAGCTAACATTTGTGTATCCACACCGACACTGGACAAACAGCTAACATTTGTGTATCCACACCGTCACTGGACAAACTGTAAACATTAGTGTATCCACACCGAGACTAGACAAACAGCTAACATTTGTGCATCCACACTGATACTGGACAAACAGTTAACATTTGTGTATCCACACCGTCACTGGACAAACAGCTAACACTGACACTGGACAAACAGCTAACATTTGTGTATCCACACCGTCACTGGACAAACAGCTAACATTTGTGTATCCACACCGACACTGGACAAACAGCTAACATTTGTGCATCCACACCGACACTGGACAAACAGTAAACATTTGTGCATCCACACCGAGACTGGACAAACAGCTAACATTTGTGTATCCACACCGATACTGGACAAACAGCTAACATTTGTATATCCACACCGACACTGGACAAACAGCCAATGGACAAACAGCTAACATTTGTGCATCCACACCGACACTGGACAAACAACTGATGGACAAACAGCTAACATTTGTGTATCCACACCGTCACTGGACAAACAGCCAATGGACAAACAGCTAACATTTGTGCATCCACACTGATACTGGACAAACTGCTAACAATTGTGTATCCACACCAACACTGGACAAATAGCTAACACTGATATTGGACAAACAGCTAAGATTTGTGCATCCACACTGATACTGGACAAACAGCTAACATTTGTGTATCCATACTGATACTGGACAAACAGCTAACATCTGTGTATCCACACTGATACTGGACAAACAGCTAACATTTGTGTATCCACACTGATACTGGACAAACAGCTAACATTTGTGTATCCACACTGATACTGGACAAACAGCTAACATCTGTGTATCCACACTGATACTGGACAAACAGCTAACACTGATACTGGACAAACAGCTAACATTTGTGTATCCATACTGATACTGGACAAACAGCTAACACTGACACTGGACAAACACCAAACTGAGCACACACATTTATATTACTTATATACACATTTTGGCAATGTGTGCTGTAAAACACATTTATATTACTTATATACACATTTTGGCTATGTGTGCTGTAAAACACATTTATATTACTTATATACACATTTTGGCAATGTGTGCTGTAAAACATATGAACGGTGACTAAAATGCAAGTTGCCAAAAGGAATGGGGTAGGACTTTCATGGACACAAAACAACATATAAAAAACAATTTTCGTAAATGTTTCATCTTCATAAGCATGAATATAATATTTTCTCTAACTTTATTTTATTAATCATCGGCTATTGGATGTCAAACATTTGGTAATTTCGATACAGCTCTTTACTGTTATTATACATAAGTTCTTGCCTAAATTATCAACTTTGGAAAACCCGATATGTTACTGATTGGTCTGAAGGGGATAGGCAATTGCCCCACTAGTGCTGGAGCAAAACCTCAAATTCTGTCAAAAATTATACAGATATTCTGTCAAAATGTGCTAACCTTCATCATTCTATCCTGAAAATTAGTTAATCCATGTGAAAATGTGTAGTGATTCGTTTACAACCCTATATAGATGTTTCGTAGTAATGTTAATGTGAATAAATGTTGTTATAATATAATGATTCGGCCATTTTTTTTATTTAATTCGGTAAAAACCCAGCCTGCCCCATTACAAAATTGGGAGCCCGTACGCCTATCCCTACCAAGACTTATATGTCCGTACTGCATAACTTATAATTATTATATATGTGTGTAATTTAACGGTATAAACTTTTATTTTAAAATTAAAATAATAATAATAATAAATAAGATGTAGTAGCCTCCCCCCTTCCCACCCGCCATCGATCTCAGTCGATCAGCCCCTCTCTATAAAACACTACCAATGTTGACTAACATGTCGTGCAGGTAACCGCCAGCCAATCAGAATCAGCCAATAGGATGTTACGTGGATTCATTTTAGACCGACATACCCAGACAATCGGGATTTCCACGAAAGCATGACGTCACCGGGTTTTTGTCAGTGGCTTGAAATAAATGTCATCGATCTTGGTTCCACGAAGAGATCTTAGCGCTAAGATCACCTTAAGGGCGTATGGTTGCTATGTACCTAACCTGATCTTAGCAACACAGGACACAGCACAGTTCTTTTAAGACTACAGTGAGTGAACTGTGGAGAAACTATAAACACAATTAATTTACAAAGTGTTTTCTGTAGTAGTACTGGACATCATACTTGATTATTATTAACCCGGAACACTGACCCTCTCAATGACAACTTGTAAATATCTACATAGTTCACACACTATTTCTCACTCCTGCCAGTGCACCACGACTGATGGCCGTGGTATGTGCTGTCCTGTCTATAAGATGGCGCATATAAAAGATCCCTCGCTACTAATGAAAAACAACTTGTAAATATCTACATAGTTCACACACTATTTCTCACTCCTGCCAGTGCACCACGACTGATGGCCGTGGTATGTGCTACCCTGTCTATAAGATGGCGCATATAAAAGATCCCTCGCTACTAATGAAAAACAACTTGTAAATATCTACATAGTTCACACACTATTTCTCACTCCTGCCAGTGCACCACGACTGGTGGCCGTGGTATGTGCTACCCTGTCTATAAGATGGCGCATATAAAAGATCCCTCGCTACTAATGAAAAACAACTTGTAAATATCTACATAGTTCACACACTATTCTCACTCCTGCCAGTGCACCACGACTGGTGGCCGTGGTATGTGCTGTCCTGTCTATAAGATGGCGCATATAAAAGATCCCTCGCTACTAATGAAAAACAACTTGTAAATATCTACATAGTTCACACACTATTTCTCACTCCTGCCAGTGCACCACGACTGGTGGCCGTGGTATGTGCTGTCCTGTCTATAAGATGGCGCATATAAAAGATCCCTCGCTACTAATGAAAAACAACTTGTAAATATCTACATAGTTCACACACTATTTCTCACTCCTGCCAGTGCACCACGACTGGTGGCCGTGGTATGTGCTGTCCTGTCTATAAGATGGCGCATATAAAAGATCCCTCGCTACTAATGAAAAACAACTTGTAAATATCTACATAGTTCACACACTATTTCTCACTCCTGCCAGTGCACCACGACTGGTGGCCGTGGTATGTGCTGTCCTGTCTATAAGATGGCGCATATAAAAGATCCCTCGCTACTAATGAAAAACAACTTGTAAATATCTACATAGTTCACACACTATTTCTCACTCCTGCCAGTGCACCACGACTGGTGGCCGTGGTATGTGCTGTCCTGTCTATAAGATGGCGCATATAAAAGATCCCTCGCTACTAATGAAAAACAACTTGTAAATATCTACATAGTTCACACACTATTTCTCACTCCTGCCAGTGCACCACGACTGATGGCCGTGGTATGTGCTGTCCTGTCTATAAGATGGCGCATATAAAAGATCCCTCGCTACTAATGAAAAACAACTTGTAAATATCTACATAGTTCACACACTATTTCTCACTCCTGCCAGTGCACCACGACTGGTGGCCGTGGTATGTGCTACCCTGTCTATAAGATGGTGCATATAAAAGATCCCTCGCTACTAATGAAAAACAACTTGTAAATATCTACATAGTTCACACACTATTTCTCACTCCTGCCAGTGCACCACGACTGGTGGCCGTGGTATGTGCTGTCCTGTCTATAAGATGGCGCATATATAAAAGATCCCTCGCTACTAATGAAAAACAACTTGTAAATATCTACATAGTTCACACACTATTTCTCACTCCTGCCAGTGCACCACGACTGATGGCCGTGGTATGTGCTACCCTGTCTATAAGATGGCGCATATAAAAGATCCCTCGCTACTAATGAAAAACAACTTGTAAATATCTACATAGTTCACACACTATTTCTCACTCCTGCCAGTGCACCACGACTGGTGGCCGTGGTATGTGCTACCCTGTCTATAAGATGGCGCATATAAAAGATCCCTCGCTACTAATGAAAAACAACTTGTAAATATCTACATAGTTCACACACTATTTCTCACTCCTGCCAGTGCACCACGACTGGTGGCCGTGGTATGTGCTGTCCTGTCTATAAGATGGCGCATATAAAAGATCCCTCGCTACTAATGAAAAACAACTTGTAAATATCTACATAGTTCACACACTATTTCTCACTCCTGCCAGTGCACCACGACTGGTGGCCGTGGTATGTGCTGTCCTGTCTATAAGATGGCGCATATAAAAGATCCCTCGCTACTAATGAAAAACAACTTGTAAATATCTACATAGTTCACACACTATTTCTCACTCCTGCCAGTGCACCACGACTGGTGGCCGTGGTATGTGCTGTCCTGTCTATAAGATGGCGCATATAAAAGATCCCTCGCTACTAATGAAAAACAACTTGTAAATATCTACATAGTTCACACACTATTTCTCACTCCTGCCAGTGCACCACGACTGGTGGCCGTGGTATGTGCTGTCCTGTCTATAAGATGGCGCATATAAAAGATCCCTCGCTACTAATGAAAAACAACTTGTAAATATCTACATAGTTCACACACTATTTCTCACTCCTGCCAGTGCACCACGACTGGTGGCCGTGGTATGTGCTGTCCTGTCTATAAGATGGCGCATATAAAAGATCCCTCGCTACTAATGAAAAACAACTTGTAAATATCTACATAGTTCACACACTATTTCTCACTCCTGCCAGTGCACCACGACTGGTGGCCGTGGTATGTGCTGTCCTGTCTATAAGATGGCGCATATAAAAGATCCCTCGCTACTAATGAAAAACAACTTGTAAATATCTACATAGTTCACACACTATTTCTCACTCCTGCCAGTGCACCACGACTGGTGGCCGTGGTATGTGCTGTCCTGTCTATAAGATGGCGCATATAAAAGATCCCTCGCTACTAATGAAAAACAACTTGTAAATATCTACATAGTTCACACACTATTTCTCACTCCTGCCAGTGCACCACGACTGGTGGCCGTGGTATGTGCTGTCCTGTCTATAAGATGGCGCATATAAAAGATCCCTCGCTACTAATGAAAAACAACTTGTAAATATCTACATAGTTCACACACTATTTCTCACTCCTGCCAGTGCACCACGACTGGTGGCCGTGGTATGTGCTGTCCTGTCTATAAGATGGCGCATATAAAAGATCCCTCGCTACTAATGAAAAACAACTTGTAAATATCTACATAGTTCACACACTATTTCTCACTCCTGCCAGTGCACCACGACTGGTGGCCGTGGTATGTGCTGTCCTGTCTATAAGATGGCGCATATAAAAGATCCCTCGCTACTAATGAAAAACAACTTGTAAATATCTACATAGTTCACACACTATTTCTCACTCCTGCCAGTGCACCACGACTGGTGGCCGTGGTATGTGCTGTCCTGTCTATAAGATGGCGCATATAAAAGATCCCTCGCTACTAATGAAAAACAACTTGTAAATATCTACATAGTTCACACACTATTTCTCACTCCTGCCAGTGCACCACGACTGGTGGCCGTGGTATGTGCTGTCCTGTCTATAAGATGGCGCATATAAAAGATCCCTCGCTACTAATGAAAAACAACTTGTAAATATCTACATAGTTCACACACTATTTCTCACTCCTGCCAGTGCACCACGACTGGTGGCCGTGGTATGTGCTGTCCTGTGGTATGTGCTACCCTGTCTATAAGATCCCTCGCTACTAATGCTAAACAACTTGTACGAAGGCATCAAGGGCGCTTCTCACAGGAGGATGCACAAACACCACGACTGGTGGAACCAGTATGTGCTACCCTGTCTATAAGATGGTTTACATCTTACCATTGAGCCTTGCTATAAGATGGTGCATATAAAAGATCCCTCGCTACTAATGAAAAACAACTTGTAAATATCTACATAGTTCACACACTATTTCTCACTCCTGCCAGTGCACCACGACTGGTGGCCGTGGTATGTGCTGTCCTGTCTATAAGATGATGCATATAAAAGATCCCTCGCTACTAATGAAAAACAACTTGTAAATATCTACATAGTTCACACACTATTTCTCACTCCTGCCAGTGCACCACGACTGGTGGCCGTGGTATGTGCTGTCCTGTCTATAAGATGGCGCATATAAAAGATCCCTCGCTACTAATGAAAAACAACTTGTAAATATCTACATAGTTCACACACTATTTCTCACTCCTGCCAGTGCACCACGACTGGTGGCCGTGGTATGTGCTACCCTGTCTATAAGATGGCGCATATAAAAGATCCCTCGCTACTAATGAAAAACAACTTGTAAATATCTACATAGTTCACACACTATTTCTCACTCCTGCCAGTGCACCACGACTGGTGGCCGTGGTATGTGCTGTCCTGTCTATAAGATGGCGCATATAAAAGATCCCTCGCTACTAATGAAAAACAACTTGTAAATATCTACATAGTTCACACACTATTTCTCACTCCTGCCAGTGCACCACGACTGGTGGCCGTGGTATGTGCTGTCCTGTCTATAAGATGGTGCATATAAAAGATCCCTCGCTACTAATGAAAAACAACTTGTAAATATCTACATAGTTCACACACTATTTCTCACTCCTGCCAGTGCACCACGACTGATGGCCGTGGTATGTGCTGTCCTGTCTATAAGATGGCGCATATAAAAGATCCCTCGCTACTAATGAAAAACAACTTGTAAATATCTACATAGTTCACACACTATTTCTCACTCCTGCCAGTGCACCACGACTGGTGGCCGTGGTATGTGCTGTCCTGTCTATAAGATGGTGCATATAAAAGATCCCTCGCTACTAATGAAAAACAACTTGTAAATATCTACATAGTTCACACACTATTTCTCACTCCTGCCAGTGCACCACGACTGATGGCCGTGGTATGTGCTGTCCTGTCTATAAGATGGCGTCCTGTCTATAAGATATGCATATAAAAGCATATAAAAGATCTGGTGGCCTCGCTACATATAAAAATGCTACTAATGAAAAACAACTTGTAAATATCTACATAGTTCACACACTATTTCTCACTCCTGCCAGTGCACCACGACTGGTGGCCGTGGTATGTGCTGTCCTGTCTATAAGATGGTGCATATAAAAGATCCCTCGCTACTAATGAAAAACAACTTGTAAATATCTACATAGTTCACACACTATTTCTCACTCCTGCCAGTGCACCACGACTGATGGCCGTGGTATGTGCTGTCCTGTCTATAAGATGGCGCATATAAAAGATCCCTCGCTACTAATGAAAAACAAATGTAGTGGTTTTCCTCTCTAAGACTGACATCCAACAGCCGATGATTAATAAAACAATGTGTTCTAGTGGTGTCGTTAAACAAAGCAAATTTTAACTAAACACGTACAATTAAAAATATAATGGAATTCACCATCTCCGGTTTATATAGGTAGTTTGGCATTTTCACTTCTAAATGTACATAATATTCTAACATCGTTTGTTGACAATTTTACCAAATCATTTTCTAATTGAAATTCCTGCTTGTACATTCTGTTGTTAATATATTTGTACCTTTAAATGAGTCAAATTTATCACTGTTTTTGTAGGCCTACATATTGGCCACATAATTGGCCCCCTAGTGCTGGAGCAAATCCTCAAATTCGATGATAGAGATATTCGGGCAAAATATGCTAACCTATGACCTTTTTCTACCATGTATTTCCATCATTTAACCCCCGAAATTAGTTATAATCCATGTAAAAATGTGTAGTGATTCGTTTACAACCCTATATAGCTGTTTGGTAGTAATTTTAATGTGAATAAATGTTGTTAAAAAAAAATCCGTTTTTCTGGGGCGGCAACACAGGCTACGGCCCTGAATGCTCTACTATATTTGTAAATTATACCAAAGATATACATTAAAAATATCAGAGCCTATTGTTCACAAGAAATTTTGAAAATCTATACAATTTCAAAGCAAAAACTATTCGGCTATCATTATACAAGTTTGATCACGCAATTTTAAGGCGTTCATTACTAGCGTTAGACAATGTGGTGAATCCATTGAAACTGTAACACAGACACACATCTGCAATCTGGCGAATACACGCACAACTTAACTTCATGCAGCTACAAAAACCCGGCCTCGGTGGTGTCGTGGTTAGGCCATCGGTCTACTGCCTGGTAGGTCCTGAGTTCGGATCCCAGTCGAGGAATGGGATTTTTAATTCAGATACCGACTCCAAACCCTGAGTGAGTGCTCCGCATGGCTCAATGGGTAGGTGTAAACCACTTGCACCGACCAGTGATCCATAACTGGTTCAACAAAGGCCATGGTTTGTGCTATCCTGACTGTGGGAAGTGCAAATAAAAGATCCCTTGCTGCCTGTCGTAAAAGTCTAGCCTATGTGGCGACAGCGGGTTTCCTTTAAAACAGTGTCAGAATGACCATATGTTTCACGTCCAATAGCCGATGATAAGATAAAAAAAAAATCAATGTGCTCTAGTGGCGTCGTTAAATAAAACAAACTTTACTTTACTTTTCCTTCCTATATCGACTTCGATATGATCTCCCAGGCTAAAAAGCAAGTAATGTTTCGCCTGCTGCCATTTCGTGTCATCGCTAAGTTAAAGCCACCGCGTAAACAGACGAGTGGTATGCATGGTTATTTGCACACTTTCTGTTAGTTTGTCAAATAAGATACAAGAAAACAATAACAATAACTTTTATTAATAATAGCATATATAAAAAAATTGTATTTAAGTTTATTGCAAAACGACACACTAATGCATTTTTTCAAAGTGTCATTCCGCAATAAAAGTGTCAAATTTCAATAAATGCATTTTTAAATATTATTTCCTGTTCCAACCTACTATTAACATTCCAGTGGGGTTTTTTCAATAATAATGAAAGCAAAACCCCATAAATACAGACATGGAAGTCGGTATATGTTATTTAGGTTACCAGGGTCGGGTCAGTACAAAAAGGGGAGTATCCGTACATAGAGGTCTGTTATAACAATATTAATGGAACTATAGATATATCGTAACCTGTAGGTTACCAGGGTCGGGTCAGTACAAAAAGGGGAGTATCCGTACATAGAGGTCTGTTATAACAATATTAATGGAACTATAGATATATCGTAACCTATAGGTTACCAGGGTCGGGTCAGTACAAAAAAGGGGAGTATACGTACATAGAGGTCTGTTATAACAATATTAATGGAACTATAGATATATCGTGACCTGTAGGTTACCAGGGTCGGGTCAGTACAAAAAGGGGAGTATCCGTACATAGAGGTCTGTTATAACAATATTAATGGAACTATAGATATATCGTAACCTGTAGGTTACCAGGGTCGGGTCAGTACAAAAAGGGGAGTATACGTACATAGAGGTCTGTTATAACAATATTAATGGAACTATAGATATATCGTGACCTGTAGGTTACCAGGCTCGGGTCAGTACAAAAAAGGGGAGTATCCGTACATAGAGGTCTGTTATAACAATATTAATGGAACTATAGATAATCGTACCTGTAGGTTACCAGGGTCGGGTCAGTACAAAAAGGGGAGTATCCGTACATAGTGGTAACCTGTTATGAGTTACCAGGCATATGTCAGTACTCCATGCTGTGGTAACCTGTACGTCAGTTACCAGGCACCGCCGTTATGTCAGTGACTCCATGCTGTGGTAACCTGTACGTGAGTTACCAGGCACCGCCGTTATGTCAGTGACTCCATGCTGTGGTAACCTGTACGTGAGTTACCAGGCACCGCCGTTATGTCAGTGACTCCATGCTGTGGTAACCTGTACGTGAGTTACCAGGCACGGCCGTTATGTCAGTGACTCCATGCTGTGGTAACCCGTACGTCAGTTACCAGGCACCGGCCGTTATGTCAGTGACTCCACGCTGTGGTAACCTGTACGTGAGTTACCAGGCACGGCCGTTATGTCAGTGACTCCATGCTGTGGTAACCTGTACGTGAGTTACCAGGCACGGCCGTTATGTCAGTGACTCCATGCTGTGGTAACCTGTACGTGAGTTACCAGGCACGGCCGTTATGTCAGTGACTCCATGCTGTGGTAACCCGTACGTGAGTTACCAGGCACGGCCGTTATGTCAGTGACTCCACGCTGTGGTAACCCGTACGTCAGTTACCAGGCACGGCCGTTATGCCAGTGACTCCACGCTGTGGTAACCCGTACGTCAGTTACGAGGCACGGCCGTTATGTCAGTGACTCCACGCTGCGGTAACATGTACGTCAGTTACCAGGCACGGCCGTTATGTCAGTGACTCCTTGTTGTGGTAACCTGTACGTCAGTTACCACGCACGGCCGTTATGTCAGTGACTCCATGTACGTAGGGGGCGGGATTTAGCTCAGTCGGTTGAGTGCTTGTTTGAGGTGCTTGCTTTGCAGGATCGAACCACCTCAGTGGATCCGTTAAACCGATTGGTTTTTTCCTGGTCAAAGGCCGTGGTATGTGTTTTCCTGTCTGTGGGAAAGTACATATAAAAGATCCGTTGCTTCATTAACAACATTAAGCCAAGTTGCTAGGACCTTCAGAGTCCATCCATCAACTATTGGACGACTTGTTGAATGTCATCAACAGACCGGGAGTATCCGTGATCGACCTCGACCTGGTCAACGTCCCGTTACGACCCCACGCCAAGATCGGCAGATTCGACAACACCACCTCCGCTGAGCTTGCACAGGCGTTGCAGGAGGAGTGGATGAACATTCCTGTGGCTTATGTGAGATGTTTGTGCCAATCCTTTCCCCGTCGTCTACACGCATGCTCTCGGGCCAATGGTGGACACACTAGATACTGACCTTGATGGGGGGGGGGGGGGGGGGTTAAACTTTTCCATTACGAATGCAACTCGATTACTGGTGATAACTGGCCATGTTTCCATGTGAATGTATCTCATGAATACAAGTCATTAATGTCATATTACATTATCCATCAATTCATTAATAGTTTGTCGTTATTTGCAATGAAAAGTTGTTTTTGCGTTTTCATTGTGTTTCAGTATATATAACGTATACTTGATGCACATACCGTTAGCTGATCACACACTTCACACGTGCTGATTTGAATAAGCTTTAGCTATAGTTTTGGGATTTGTGTGGACCTGGGCTACGTCTACTGGCAAACGGATCCTACCCATATCCGGCATTCATCTGGCAACAGGGGGCAGGGGGAGGGGGTCAACTGTCCCCCTTGTTCTGGAGAAAAACCTGAAATTCGGGAAAACATTATACAGATATTCGGGCAAAGTGTGCTAACCTCTTTTCAACATGTATTTCAATCATTCTACCCTCAAACTTTGTTGTAATCCTTATAAAAATGCGTGGTGATTCGTTTGCAACACTACATGTATATAGCTGTTTGGTAGTAATGCTAATATGAATTAATGTTACGCAGATTCGGGCATTTTCATTTAATTCGGGCAAAAGGCATTGAATATACCCCCCCCCCCCCCCCTTACACAAATGGAAGCCCGTACGCCTATGATCGTGTTCACTAGTTTATCGGTTGAGGAAGGAGAATGAATACCACTTCTTGAAATTTCGTTCCACGAGGAATGCTCTTATGCACAGCAAAGTGTCCCACTGCCCTCACGTTCCTGTTAAAGGGACATTCCTGAGTTTGCTGCAACTTTTAAGATGTTATCGACCAACAGAGACTTTTTAACGATTGTAATTACATATCAAATATAATTTTCTGAATACAATATTAGTGGCTGTATATTAAACGTGTTCCTGATCGTTCTACTATTTGTACTAGTTTAAATTTCATTTTATTTCCTACAATATATTTTTTCGTACGTACGAAATTATTTGAAGACAAAATCCAGTTTGGGCTTCTTATAAATATTAAGACGACCAGAAACACATTGAATATACAGACACTGATATTCTAAACAAGAAAATATATTTAACATGCGAGTTTAATCGTAGGAATATTTTATTTTTCGGAAACATCTTACAATGCAGCAAACTCCCTTAAATAATGTCCCTTAAATAAGCAAGGCAAATACACGTGTGTACAGTTTAGCAGTGATGAGTATTTAACTATAATATGCTCAGTTATATACAAACCATCTTGATTTCATTGTTTATATGCATTACGATGATAACTGACGAAATGCATGTTTTGATAATATTACGTTATATACATTTACAAATGCTATTTTGTTGTGTTATTGTGAGCCACTTG
>NC_054711.1:41308662-41461606 GCF_016097555.1 Gigantopelta aegis | reverse complement strand
CAGTACATGATAAAGCTATACACAAAATATCAACTGAATATCTCACGGCATTGTGAAAAAAACATTTGGAAAACTGTATGTGGTAAGGAAGGAAGGAAGGAAGGAAGGAAGGGAGGGAGGAAGGGAGGGAGGGAGAGAGGGCGGGAGGGAGGAAGAAAGGAAGGAAGGGATGGAGAGAGGGAGGAAGGAAGTAAGGAAGGAAGGACGAACGGAAGGAAGGATGGACGGACAAAAGCATGAAATTTGGCACACATATACCACACATCATAGAGATTAATTTTAAGATTGGATGCATTCTTAAAATGACCTGTATTGGTAATGGCGGCCATTTTTCAAAGTTTCTTCAGTTAGGATGAAACATTTTTCAGTCAGACCTTGTACCTGTAGAGAATAAAAAACACAGTAACTTACCAAAATCTGACCTGCTCAGTGTGATAATCTCTGGGTCGTCGTCATAGATACCTGAAATAATAGTCACTTATATGTTAGCTAGGTCAAATAAAGCACAATAATTAATATTACTACATAAAGATATTCTTTTCCTTTGTGTCATTATCTGAACCAAATGTAGAAATAACCGTGTTAGACAAAAAAGAGCCAAAGTTTAAAATGTGCCGAGGTGTTAAACAAACATTCCTTTCCTCTCTAACTATCTCTACCAAGTGTCAAAATAACCATGTAATGTACAATATACATGTATCTGTGTAAAGATGTGGTTAAAAATTCCTTTCATTTCTTTCATTATCTAAAACAAGTGTAAAAAATAACCACCTTAGACAAAAAACAGCCAGTTTAAAATGTACTGAGGTGTCGTTAAACAAACATTCCTTTCCTTTCTTCTCTCTGTACAGACCAAGTTATACAATGAACCAAATAGCAGCACTTTAAAATATGCTGAGGTCTCATTAAACAAACATTCCCTTCCTTTCTTCTCTCTGTACAGACCAAGTTATACAATGAACCAAATAGCAGCACTTTAAAATATGCTGAGGTGTCGTTAAACAAACATTCCCTTCCTTTCTTCTCTCTGTACAGACCAAGTTATACAATGAACCAAATAGCAGCACTTTAAAATATGCTGAGGTGTCGTTAAACAAACATTCCCTTCCTTTCTTCTCTCTGTACAGACCAAGTTATACAATGAACCAAATAGCAGCACTTTAAAATATGCTGAGGTGTTGTTAAACAAACATTCCTTTCCTTTCTTCTCTCTGTACAGACCAAGTTATACAATAAACAAACATTCCTTTCCTTTCTTCTCTCTGTACAGACCAAGTTATACAATGAACCAAATAGCAGCACTTTAAAATATGCTGAGGTGTCGTTAAACAAACATTCCCTTCCTTTCTTCTCTCTGTACAGACCAAGTTATACAATGAACCAAATAGCAGCACTTTAAAATATGCTGAGGTGTTGTTAAACAAACATTCCTTTCCTTTCTTCTCTCTGTACAGACCAAGTTATACAATAAACAAACATTATCACTACATAAAGATATTCTTTTCCTTTGTCTCATTATCTGAACCAAATGTAGAAATAACCATGCTAGACAAAAAGAGCCAAAGTTTAAAATGTGCCGAGGTGTTGTTAAACAAACATTCCTTTCCTCTCTAACTATCTCTACCAAGTGTCAAAATAACCTTGTAATGTACAATATACATGTATCTGTGTAAAGATGTGGTTGAACATTCCTTTCCTTTCTCTCATTATCTAAAACAAGTGAAAAAAATAACCAGCTTAGACAAAATACAGCCAGTTTAAAATGTACTGAGGTGTCGTTAAACAAACATTCCTTTTCTTTCTTCTCTCTGTACAGACCAAGTTATACAATGAACCAAATAGCAGCACTTTAAAATATGCTGAGGTGTTGTTAAACAAACATTTCTTTCCTCTCTCACTATCTCTACCAAGTGTCAAAATAACCATGTAATGTACAATATACATGTATCTGTGTAAAGATGTCGTTAAACAAACATTCCTTTCCTTTCTCTCACTATCTAAACCAAGTGTGAAATTAACCACATGCAAGACACCAAATAGCCATAGTTTATATGTCAGGGCTTGAAAAGTAAAAAGCAGTCCATCTGTTTTAGTCCTAGCAGGCAAAATAAAAATTCACCTGCTAGAATTATCAATAAATCGCAGGGCATTTTTCATGAGACATTTTCTATTTACATGTAGCAGAGGCTGAGCTCATGATTCCATTATATTTTAATTTTATGAATTGTCCTGCTCTGAAGTACATCTCAGAAGTGACTTTCAACACAATGTCGTCTCCAACCCTCCACTCACTTATACGGTCTATCTCCAGCAGCCCATATCTTATCTTAGCAGGCCATATTTCTTTTGGCCAGCTATGTTAAAAAACAACAAGCATTCCAAGAGTACTGCTAAAGCATTACATGTCCCTAGTACCGAACCCACC
The DNA here is from genome assembly GCF_016097555.1 of Gigantopelta aegis. Lineage (NCBI taxonomy): Eukaryota > Metazoa > Mollusca > Gastropoda > Neomphalida > Peltospiridae > Gigantopelta > Gigantopelta aegis. Next base: position 41,459,181 of record NC_054711.1, on the reverse strand, counting down.
AATTTTCCATATCTCCTAAATTCAAGGGCCATATCTCTTTGAAAAGTTGGTAAATCACCATAAAAGTTAAACTTGATCAGTAACAGTACATGATAAAGGTATATACATATATAGTCCAGAAAACAAATTTTCATATCTCCCAAATTCAAGGGTCATAACTCCGTCAAAAATGGGTAAATTATCATGAAAAGCCAAACTTGATCTGTAGCAGTACATGATAAAGCTATACAAAACATTTCAGGTCAATATCTGAAGGCCTTCTGAAAAATAAAGTCTGGAAAACAAATTTTCATATGGCCTGAGTTTAAGGGCCATAACTCCGTCAGAAATGGGTAAATCGTTACGAAAGTCAAACTTGATCTGTAACAGTACATGATTAAGCTACACCAAAATTTTCAGCTTAATATCTCGAGGCATTCGGAAAACTATATGTGGCACAGACAAACTGACAGACGGATGGACAGACGGATGGAGATGAAACCTATAGTCCCATCCGGTTGGACCGGTAGGAGACTAATAACAGCAGGCTATATTTTACTTATTATTTCGAGCCCTGAATGTGCTAACAGTGTTGTTAAAACAGTATCCACTCAACACCCCACACACACACACACCCGTCCCCCCTAACAGCCGAGTTGAGTGATGAAAGTGTCACCATTGTACCGAAGCTGTCCTGGTACCACTGCCCGCTCTCGTAGTGCCGGCCCTGCTCGTGGTCGTCCTTCAGTCCATCCTCCTCCACCCCCCCCCCCCCATCCCCCCTAACTGCATGGTTGAGTGATGAAAGTGTGGCCATCATACCGAAGTTCTCCTGGTACCACTGCCAGCTCTCATAGTGTCGGCCCTGCTCGTGGTCATCCTTCAGTCCATCCTCCCCCCCCACCCACCCCCCACCCCCGTCCCTCCTAACAGCGGGGTTGAGTGATGAAAGTGTAGCCATGGTACCAAAGTTCTCCTGGTACTACTGCCAGCTCTCGTAGTGTCGGCCCTGCTCGTGGTCATCATTCAGTCCATCCTCCCCCACCCACCACCACCCTCCCCGTCCCCCCTAACAGCAGGGTTGAGTGATGAAAGTGTCGCCATTGTACCGAAGTTCTCCTGGTACTACTGCCAGCTCTCGTAGTGCCGGCCCTGCTCGTGGTCGTCCTTCAGTCCATCCATCTCCACCCCCCCCCCCCCCATCCCCCCTAACAGCAGGGTTGAGTGATAAAAGAGTGGCCATCATACCGAAGTTCTCCTGGTACCACTGCCAGCTCTCATAGTGCCGGCCCTGCTCATGGTCATCATTCAGTCCATCCTCCCCCACCCACCACCACCCTCCCCGTCCCCCCTAACAGCAGGGTTGAGTGATGAAAGAGTGGCCATCATACCGAAGTTCTCCTGGTACCACTGCCAGCTCTCATAGTGCCGGCCCTGCTCGTGGTCGTCCTTCAGTCCATCCTCCCCATACTTGTCGTACTTCTTACGCAAGTCTTCATCTTTTAAAACCTCGTATGCGCGGCTGTATTTTAAAAACTTTTCGTGGGCTTTGGGATCATCCTGTAAATATAAACAAAGTGAAATAAATGTAAATATAAACAAAGTGAAATAAATGTAAATAATAAACAAAGTGAAATAAATCTTATTGGGGTTTTTTAAACCTGTTTCTATTGGTCGATTATTAGGACCGACTGAAGTCATAAATGTGTACTAGCAGATTATGACTTCTGACGTCATGCATGTGACATCACGTGGACAGATACATCACAAAATCCAACGTTCAAAATAAGCACTTGTCCGTTTGTCATAACAAGTGATTATTTGCTTGGACAAGCAAAATGTCCAGCAGACAAGTAAAAATTTATAATGATGTTTCATTTTGAAAAATCCAAAACATAGTCCTTACACTTGAATAAAACTAACAACCGATTTGGACAAGTGAAAATATTGGTGGACAAGTAGATTTCTAAATGTATTTGTCCGGGGAACTAGTGAAAACGTCTGCTTATTTCTATCACCAAAATCTTTCATATCACTTCTAGGTCATCATACAATGTTGGTAAAATAACAGAAATAATTGTTTTTCCCTTTAAAGTTTAATATTTGATGAACTGCAGTACAACTAGTTAATGACGTAGGATATATCATCTTTATCCTGTTCAAGCCGAATGGGAAATTCCTCTCGGCAAGCCTTGTAGAGTTTTCCATTCTTAGCTTCACAGGATAAAGCAGATATCCTACTTCATTCAGTAGTTATTGTCTATCTAACTACATAGATGAATGTATCATAAAGTAAATAAAAATCAGTTAATTATGGTTTTGTTCTCAACCTCACCTAGAACCTTTGTAGTTGAGCATCAGGTCGGTGGGGGGGGGGGGGGGGGAGGAGGTAGAGAAATATGACATGAGGTGAGTAGTTGCTCACACTCACCTCTTACTCACCCAAACATGGAAAGTGGGGAGCGTTTCTTCACTCACCTTTCATCATTCAACTTTGTTTTTATGAAACATGGCAAGTGGGGAGTGTTTCTCACTCACTTTTCATTATTTAACCTTGTAAAATAAAATGAAAATTAAACCAATTCAATTCAATAATTTAATTTAATTTAATTGAGAAATTTTAATAATTTAATTTAATTTAATTGTGAAATTTTAATAATTTAATTTAATTTAATTGTGAAAATTTAATAATTTAATTTAATTTAATTGTGAAAATTTAATAATAATTTAATATAATTGAGAAATTTTAATAATTTAATTTAATTTAATTGTGAAAATTTAATAATTTAATTTAATTTAATTGTGAAACCGTAGCAGACTGCTGACCACTTTACATCATGCTTAGAATCTAGTACTTACAATAAAGAGTGTAAGGCCGGCTACCAGTTACATGTAAGTGGAAACACACTGCTGTTTTGATGAAAAATGTTTTACTACTAAGTAAATTTATTTTAGTTTTTTATCACCAAAAAATGGCGGTTAAATATATTCAGTAGTAAAGCTCTTTTTTTTGGGGGGGGGGGGAAGGGGAGGGTTTAGTACTACAGGCTATTTCAAGCCCCCAGTTATTTCAGGCCCCCTAAAATTAAACAATTATGATCAACAACAGTGATAGAAATAATCAGAATGTTCTGTTAGTCCACAGAACCAGTACATCTAGAATTCTAGCTGTCCACCAGTATTTTCACTTGTGCAGTTTTATTCAAGTCCAAGGACAATGTTTTTTGCTCAAAATGAAACAGCAAGTGCTATAAAAAGATTGTACTATCCACTGGACAACCACTGAGGTACAGTTTGCTTGTTAGAGCAGGTTTTCACTTGTCAGAACAAACAGACAAGTGCTTACTTTGAACGCGGAACATGATATAAACGTACATCTATATATTTTTTAATTGAACACTGAACATGATATACGCGTATATATTTTTTAACTGAGCGCTAAACATGATATATGCGTATATATTTTTTAATTGTCAAAACAGACAAGTGCTTACTTCGAAACCTAAATATGATATACACATATATTTTTTTTAACTAAATGCTAAACATGATATATGCCTATATATTTTTTAATTGTCAGAACAGACAAGTGCTTACTTCGAAACCTAAATATAATATACACATATATTTTTTTTAACTGAATGCTAAACATGATATATGCGTATATATTTTTTAATTGTCAAAACAGACAAGTGCTTACTTCGAAACCTAAATATAATATACACATATATATTTTTTAACTGAATGCTAAACATGATATATGCCTATATATTTTTTAATTGTCAGAACAAACAGACAAGTGCTTACTATGAACGCTGAATATGATATTCACATATATATTTTTTAACTGAACGCTAAACATGATATATGCGTATCACTGACGCGTATATATTTTTTAATTGTCAGAACAGACAGACAAGTGCTTACTTTGAATGCTGAACATGATATACACGTATATACAAGGGTGGAAAAATACCATTGCCCGACTCCCGTGTACAGTAATATTTCATGGTCGGGCAACAAATATTGGTAACCCAGCTTGCCCGTGGACAAGTAAGGAATTTTTTTTTTTTTTTTTTAATACTTACCTTAAGCTAGAAAAATTTCTGTGGCTCACCTGTATTTATGTCTTAAAATACTTTTTAACTAGTAAAGTGCATAACTTACTCAACAAAATACTCAACATTCATCACATAAAAATCTGGGCAAGTAACCTTTTAGTTTTACTTGCCCGAGGGCAAGTACATTTATAAAATAATTTTCCACCCCCGATATATTTTTAACTGAATGCTGAACATGACATACATCTATATATTTTTTAACCGAACGCTGAACATGATATACATGTATGTATTTTTTAATTGAACGCTCAACATGATATACGCGTATATATATTTTTTAATTGCAATGAGACAGATATCCATTCTTGTTCACTTTATAATACTGATATTTTGGGTCGTTTTGTCACAAGCACATGTGTATGATATTTTATTGATATTGTGAAAATAAGTCGACATAGTTGGAAAGATGATTCATTAAAATAAAAAATAACAAACCCTTAAGCTTGCCTGGTATGTGGTCAGTCTGGGATTGATCCCTGTCGGTGGGCCCAACTGGCTATTTTTTGTTCCAGCCAGTGAACCATAACTGGTATATCAAAGGCTGTGGTATGTGCTATCCTGTCTATAGGATTATGCAAATAAATCTCTTGCTACAAGTACTCAGGGCCGTAGCTAGGATTTTTTTTTTTTTGGGGGGGGGGGGGGGGGGGGAGCGCAACTGAGTAGTTAATAATCTAAAACTTCTTAAATGGCATAGAAGAGAATTTTCTTTAAGTTTCTATAATTTTTTCAGGATTTTTTTTGCCCCCCTTGCCCCCTCACTAGCTACGGCCCTGGTACTAACGGGAAAATGTATCTAAGACAATGTCAGAATTAACAAATGTTTGTCATTTAATAGCCAATAATTAATAAATCAATGGGCTCTAGAGGTGTAGTACGTGAAATTAAACCAACTTTAACTGGCAGGTTTGAATATAAAATGAATGCCAAATCCGCGAGATCTACACGTGTATTTTAACTTGCCTTGTTCTTGTCTGGGTGGTGTTTTACAGCCATCTGCTTGAATGCTTTTCTAATGTCTTTGCTTGAGGCTGACCTCGGCACACCAAGGAGCTCATAATAATCATCACCCCCGGCAACACAGCAGTCAAATAATACCACCGCAATGAGAAACAAGTCCCTCACAAAATGGATGTAGTTAGAACTGGAATAGATCTGCATGTACACATCAAACGAAAAGTACTTCATGTTGCAAAATATTAAATCCCCACAATCACGTTTAATAAACGTCTCCTCCAAGTTGTTATGGCTTCCTAGTTCACATACATTTATCCTAGGCTATATTCTTGTTCTGCAAAAAAACAGAAAGAAAAACCATGATCAATAGTTTGACAAATGCCACACAAAAATTAATGAAAGGAATTGTAAAGATCTCAGCAGAGGGATCTAATAGTAATTTTAAACAGGACAACTATACCAAGCTTTTATTTCTAAAATTTCACTTCACACCTATGATGGCTTAAAGGGACATTCCCAAGTTTGCTGCAATTTTGAAGATGTTATTGACTAACAGAGACTTTTTAACAATTGTAATTACATATCAAATATATCTTTCTGCATAACATATTAGTGGCTGTATATTAAATGTGTTTCTGACCGTTCTAATATTTGTACTAGGTTAAATTTCATGTTATTTCTTAAAATATATTTTTTTAGTATTAGTCGGAAACATCTTACAATGCAGCAAACTCAGGAATGTTCCTTTAAACTTTATGAATCTTAGTGTCATTTTATGTAGTACTTGTATAAATTTATTAAAATTAATATATCTATTTTGCATTATGAAATGTTTTAGGGGAGGTATGTAAGAGGTGTTTGTCAGGTGTTTTGTGACATTTTCAAAATAAGACTAAAAGTTATATAAAAATATGCACAGCTAAAGTAAAGTCACAGACAGGTGACAAAACCAAACATGTTTATGTTAGAGCTAACTGGTACTGCCCACTGAAAAATTATCAACATGTAACATTTGCCTTAAAAACATTTCTCATGAAATTACACCCTGGTATTTAGTGTAAAGATAGCAGATTGCATGCCTAGGATTTTCCAGGATGCGTGCGAACCCTGAGACAAACTGAAATTACTGTTGAATTTACTGTCAATTAATTAATTTTATAACTGACACTTTTAGTTAGAAGTGGAAATTTGGATTAATGAAAAACTGGTAAATTCATTTGTAATACAGATAGACAATATGTTCGAACAAGTAAATAGTTTGTAAAAGATAAATTTTCTAGTGACCTTATTCTTGATTAAAATAAATTAAACATTCAAATTTAATTTACAATTGTTCTGCATGGATGATGACTACCTTTTAATACAGTAGGAGCAGAAAAATGTGTCACATATTCCGCAATCAAACATACAACTGGAAAAAAAATGGCCTTGTTTATTTGGCATGTATGAGATCTTGTGACACACTGAATGTTAAGTCGTCATCCATTTTAAAAGGGCGGGACTTTGCCCAGTGGTACAGCGCTCGCCGAAGTGTGGTCGATGTGGGATCTATCCCCGTCGGTGGGCCCATTGGGCTATTTCTCGTTCCAGCCAGCGCATGACTGGTATATCAAAGGCTGTGGTTTGTACTACCCTGTCTGTGGGATGGTGCATATAAAAGATCCCTTGCTGCTAATCGAAAAGAGTAGTCCATGAAGTGGCGACAGCTGGTTTCATCATTCAATATCTGTGTGATCCGTAATCATATGTCTGACGCCATATAACTGTAAATAAAATGTGTTGAGTGTGTCGTTAAATCAAACATTTCTTTCTTTTTCCATCTTAAAAATTAAATATTTTGACAATTCAAGTGAACTCAATATCAGTAATTTTAACAAATAAACAAACACGACTTGAAGTCCGAGCCACATTGTTAACAACTTCAATTACTCTACCTTTTAGTACCAGTAGAATTTCTTCACATTTCGTCCAGACAGAAATTGTGAAAAAACGCATTACAGCTGGGCTTCTGGATTATGGTAGCCCCACTCCTATGGCTAGTGATATTCAATGTTGAACTAGTAAATAACTACTATTGCCATGCCTGACGGCTATAGTGAAAACAAATTGTCAAATGTTGCATTTAAGTTTATTTTGTAAATATGAATATCCTGACCCACCTCAGACCCCCACTGTTAGTGTTTTTAAGCTCTATCTCCCTCTTTAGGTGACATATCCCATTATTACTATTATTTAGTAAAATTATATTAACTTAAAGTAAAGTAGGGCTAGTGAATTTTTAATCGTGGCTAGTAAATTTTTTAAATCACTGATCCCATGGCTTGTGTATTTTATAAAAATTCTAGAAGCCCTGATTACAGTGACACAGATTCCACATTTAGAGAATACTCAATGAGCTACGAGGCAATACCGTTTATTTTGTACGAGAGCAAGATTAACAACATTAATTGCCGAATAGCGAGCTGGGTATTCTGTTTATTACCCATTATCAATCTTTATCACTTTGTGGAAGATTTTCAAATGATACTATTACTGAAACCAAGTTTGCAAGTTGAGAACAAGAGACAGCGCTGCGTCATAGCTGTGACGTAAGTTAGTTGTCACCATGGAAACTATTCATACACTTAATTAACTGCTGCACGCACTAACATGATCAGCTGTAACAAACACTTCGAAAGCACTTATTATGATGTCAAACCATTTCTAGGAGAAATGGGGGTTTTCTTTCCCTAGGGAAAGATAATTTTTCTGTTCCCACTTTTCTCTGCCCATATGGGTAATGAGGTAGGATATCTAGCTATGTCACATCCATGTATATCAACTTCCCGGAGACCTCCTAGGACAAAAAGCAGGTAATTTTGTTGTCCGTCATTCTGCTTTTTTATGGAATACTCTTCAAGAAGGTTGGAAGTCTTTTGAAGTAATTAATATGAAGTCATGATTGTTTACATCATAACATGTCATGATTCTGTCACATCCCTCACCTCTCTTAGAGAGTATTCCAGAAAAAAGCAAAATGGCAGCCGGAATAATATGTTACGTAAAAATTAATGTTTTTACTAGAGGTTTGTTTTGTTAATTTTTTTACATACTTATTTGTTTGAGCTTTATTGTTAATGACAATGCTTCCTACTTGTGACCACAAGGAAGGAAATCTTTTATTTAACGACGTACTCAACACATTTTATTTACGGTTATATGGCATTGGACCACATAGATATTGAGAGGAAACCCGCTGTTGCCACTTCATGGGCTACGCTGTGAATACAAACACCACAAATAAACAACAACTAGATGACAACAAATTGGGTGTTGACTGCGCAAAGCCTGCAAAAGAAAACAAATGTAACAGAATTTAAAGCCTAACACAATTCGGGGACATTTGCCGATGCCTACAGGTAAGTACAAAGAATAGGGCGATCTCACCACCAGTCGATCTTGACCGGGTGATTTCATCACGGACGAGACAGGCGAAAATTCTGTTTAGTGTTGTGCGAAGTCGCCATATATTATACAGGTTACTAGACAGGATGGTGGATGTTTAAAATGTTTTCATTACTAACATACATTAGTTTATAAGCTTGTTATCATTCAGTGCATGTTTTGTTTTTTTGTTATTGTTTTTTATTTCTGTTTATTCCGCCAAGCTCGGGCAAGGCCACCAACACAGTTTCCTTCCATGTTCAGGTTTTTTCCACCTACTCACTACTTACTACATGAGCTGATATTAATGTAACAAGTTGATAATTATATCTAACGAGACTTGCGTCTATAGCTTCTCAGCGTTTCTGCCAGAAAGACATTTTTGGGTATGTGACTAACTGTATGAATAGCTGCAAAAAAGCATTGTTTTACTTATGTGATTAGAGATTCACAATAAACACAGTTCTTGTAAACTTATACACAAATTAAATTAATTAATATGGACAAGGTAAATGACTACATAATTACATGTACAGTAAAGATTACAAACCTACATAAATAGGGGTACGAGACTAGAAGTAGTTGGCTGCAAGTAAGTGTAAACAAACATCAGAACAAAACTTTTGTTAAATAATTTTACCACGTATGCAATGCTCAATTTTAAGGATTTTGGTTGCTTGCCCAGAGGACAAGTATGGGTTCACATTGAGGCTGCCCCTCCAAAAATTTGGTTGCCCTAATTTCATCCGTGTTTTGAAAATAGTTATATTTATATTCCAATAAAACAGCAACCAACAGGTTTGGAATTAATATATTGTCACTGTAAAATGTAATATGTACTGTCTGAAATAAAATACATCACTTTTTAATATTTTAAGAGGTTTTATATTAGAAATTTAAAATTTGGAAACGCCGACCAGAATAAAATTCAAAACACACAATTGATACACACTTCAGTTCTTTATTTGTTTTATAAGTCCAAATGCAAATTAAAAACAGAAGAGATAAAAGGTGGATGAATCCAAAATGGAGCCTGATAAAAAAAAAAATGGATGTAAGCAGGTGTCAGATGGTTGGTTGATTGATTAATCAATTACTGACGTTTAACTGATTATAACAACATGTGGTTGGTAGCCACTAAAAGTATGTTCATGTACATAGTGAACCGCGTCACAGGATACTAACTGAATAACAAAGAGGCCACAAATATAAGATTGTCGTATTAGTATAGTTCTCGTGGTGCATATACTGTACATGGCGATTAACCATTATTTCGAGTTTATTACTATATTCAACAAATACACATATTTTATAAACAAAATCCAAGAAAATGAGATGCAACTGCATGCCCTGTGAACAACTGCAGTCAAAACATTTAAATTTATGCAGTATGCGTCTCGCAGCGAGGCATTTATATAGGCCATTTAATTTGTTTGAATAGAAATTGTTTTTTTTGTTTTTTTCAAATAGCCCAATTTAGGCTGACCAGCAAATATCTCATGTAGGCCTATTATATTTAATTAATATGTTCAGGTTTTCCGACAAGATTGTTATTTTATTTATTGTTATTTTATTATTTTTTTTATTATTTATTCTCTTTTTTTTGTTACCTGTAGGCCTACTGTAACGTAGGAGGGATCCAATATGGGACTAATATCAGTACCGTTTGGATCTTTATAATAATTTGTAAAAAACCCCACAACAAACCTCGCATGGTGTGCAGTTGGTCAAGGATCGATCCCCGTCAGTGGGCACATTGGGTTATTTCTTGTTCCAACCAGTGCACCACAACTGGTATATCAAAGGTCGTGGTATGTGCTATCCTGTCTGGGATGGTGCATATAAAAGATAATTGCTACTAATGGTAAAATGTAGCGGGTTTCCTCTCTAACACTATGATAAAATTACCAAATATCTTGACATCCAATAGCCGATGATTAATGAATCAATGTGCTCTAGTGGTGTCGTTAAACAAAACTAACTCTTTTTTTCATGATTGTTGGGCACTTGTCATATTATCATATTCATGAGATGGCCCCTGGAAGACGGAATGGCTGAGTGGGCGATCATGTGACGCTACATCACGATATAGGTCGGCGAACTTAGAATTTTGCCGTCCGAAGTTTACCGAAGCATAGCTGAATGTGGGTGCTGTCAGGTTTCTTTCTGTTGTGTGTGTATTAATGATTAATATAAATATCTGGATTTTTTTTAATCAAGGACTCAAAAATGATCGACATCAAGCATAGGATTGTTGTTGTATTAGAGCGGGAATATTTAACTACTCTTTGGTGGGCAGCGATTGAAAGACAATTACATAGCTCGGTCTCTGGCTGTAATGAGAGCGTAATGCGTATTATGTCCAAATGTCTGTCTATTGTCCGAACCAAATTGTTAACAACTACGAAAAATTACTCTCCTACCTTTAATTGCTGTTAAATTTCCTCCAAAATTTGTCCAGACACAAATTTTGAAAAAAACAATTACAATGACACAGATTCCACATACCAGATGATAACCATGTCACCTATATCGACTTCGCTGATAGCGCATAGGGAAAAAAGATTGTCATTTTGTATCAGCTGCCATTTTGACTTTTATGGAATATTCTTCAAGAGGGGTGAAAGGATAGGACTTAATCTAACAACATCATAACATGTTATGATATAAAAGCAAACGTGATGACGTCATATTATTTAAAAAAATATTATTATTATTATTTTAATGATACCACTAGAGATCATCGATTTCATATTAATTGTGTCACATACTTTGGAGGCTTTCACCCCTCTTGAAAAGTATTCCATAAACAAGCAACACGGCAGACGGAAGAAAACTGCATGTATTTTTCCCTATGCAATCTCAGCAAAGACAATATCGGCAACATCGTTGCAGTCTCGTGTGTGGAATCTGTATATTTGTAGTGGGTTTTTTACGATTTGTGTCTGGACAAACTTTGGAGGAAATCTAACTGCAATTAAAGGTAGGAGAGTAATTTTTTGTAGTTTGGACAATAGCTCTCTTACAGTCAGAGTAGTCAGAGTACTCCGGCTACGTCGGATGGTACTAACTAATCACCGATAAACCAGGAACCGAACGTCTGTGGACAGACAGACAGACACTCACACACACACCCCTACATATACACACATTTACTATTTATGCACGATACATCACACATATGATACAGCGTATTTAATAATAAATAATTAATTTGTCTCTTCACTCTTGCGCTCGCTTTTAGTTTTCATCTAATATTAATATTAGTGCTTGATCGTGATGCAACCTTACGTTAATTACAACAATCCATTACCTGAGTCGAAAATACAGAATTACTTCCACATCTAGGAACTTACCACGTTGTAGCTTAACAGTAACAATAATAAAAACAAAATAAATGTGATTCCAAAATTTGAGCAGTCGACATGTTCACTCCGGAAGGAAGTATTCGTACACGTGTCTTACGCATGCGTATTTTATTAGAATATATATAATTAGGAATATCTTTTAAACGAAACCTGAAATATTGTACTTGTAAGAAACAACTGCTAAACTTAAATTTCTACAGAGTATGCATACATAATATTTTGTAGAGAAAACTGAGAGAAGATAAAAGTTGTGCTATTTAAACGGGAAGATTTCCAAAAATATCTAGAGTTTGTCCGGATAATTACTTCTCAGACGAACGTGCGTTTTGAAAATTATGAAAACCGCATTTTGGGGTACCGTATTACAAAAACCTAGAGAACCACGAATATGAATATTTTAAATAATAAAATATAAATACTTCTAATTTAAATGATCAAAAACGTTTTTAATAGTGAAAAATACGTCGTAGTGTTTAAAAACTAGGCACTGTAACTTTAACATTGATGCGTTGTACATCCAGAAAGTCTGTGTTTTCAACCACATAACTTATACGCTAGCCCATTTAATTTGTAATTGTGTTTGAAAGTTGGGTTTAATACGCGTATATTATAATAATAATGTAAAACGTATTTCGGGATAAATTGGGGGTTTTATGAACGCTGTTCTCAAGACACGCATCTCTGTTCTGAAGACGCACCCCATCATATTCACGTCGCTCCATCCAGTGCATCACGACTGGTATATTAAAGGTCGTGATATGTTTTATGCTGTCTGTGGGATCCCTTTCTACTAATCGAAAAAAGTAGCCCATGGAGTGGCGACAGCGGGTTTCTTCTCTTAATATCTGTGTGGTCCTTAACCATATGTCCGACGCCATATAACCGTAAATAAAATGTGTTGAGTGGGTCGTTAAATAACACATTTCCTTCCTTCCTTCCAATATTCACAAAAGTCCCACGCTATAGGCTTACCCCATCAATTCATATTTCGTATTACTCCAATATTCACAAAAGTCCCACTCTAGGCTTACCCCGTCATATTTCGTATTACTCCAATATTCACAAAAGTCCCACTCTAGGCTTACCCCGTCATATTTTGTATTACTCCAATATTCACAAAAGTCCCACTCTAGGCTTATCTGTCCTTGCGCTACCATTTGTAAAAACGCCTCAGAATGTTAAACTTTATTTTTTAAGGGCAACACTAGAGCACATTGATTTATTAATCATAAGCTACTGGATGTCAAGCATTTGATCATACTGACATGTAGTCAAGGGAAACACGTAACATGTGTCCATTAGCAGCGATGTATCTTTGCATTTTCTCACAGACAGGACAGCACATACCACGGTCTTTGATATATCGGTCATGGGGTACTGTTTGGGGAGGGGAAAGCAAGCAGAGAATGGGGCCACGAAGGGGATTCGATGATTTAACGTAATGTACGATCTTGTGACTAATATTCGTTTTAAATAGCATTTATCTTTCTGTATCCAGTTTATATTTTTCTAAGTTAAAAAGTTAAAGTGTGTTTTGTTTAACGACACCACTAGAGCACAATAATTTATTAACAATCAGCTATTGGATGTCAAACATTTGATGATTCTGACTCGTAGTCAAATGAGGAAACCCGCTACATTTTCCTAATGCAGCAAGGGATCTTTTATACACACTTTCCCACAGATAGGAAAGCACAACCACGACCTTTAAGCAGTTGTGGTGCACTGGTTACGAGAAAAAACCAAGTCAGTTGAATGGATTCACAGAGGTGGTTCGATCCTGTGACGCAAGCACCTCAGCCGAGCGCTCAACCGACTGAGCTAAATCCTGCCTCCCCACCCCCGCGCAGTAAAAGTCCAAAGGGAGTTTGCTGACTGAAACAACGTTAGATATCTCTGGTAAACATTAGTAAAGTTTAGTCAGTTCCAGCAAAATCTTAGCTGTTTCTTGCTCCAGCCACTGGCATATCAAGGGCCCGTGGTATGTGCTATCCAGTCTGTGGGATGGTGCATATAAAAGATAATTTACTACTAATGGATTGAGGTAGCGGGTTTCCTCTAAGACTGCGAGTAAAAAATTACCAAATGTTTGACACCCAATTGCCGATGATGAATAAATCAATGTGCTCTAGTGGTGCCGTTAAGCAAAATAAACTAACGTTTTAACTTGAACTGTTTCGTGTGCTTTTCCTCATTGTGGTGCAGGGGTGGCAACATTTTCATGAATGGGTTTTTTTGACTGTAGAATTCAGCACATGTTCCTGGTCGTGGTGCAGGGATGGCAACATTCTCATGGGTTTCCTTGAGAGTGGAGAATACAGCACATGTTCCTGGTCGTGGTGCAGGGATGGCAACATTCTCATGGATTTCCTCGAGAGTGGCGAATACAGCACATGTTCCTGGTCGTGGTGCAGGGCTGACAACATCCTCATGGGTTTCCTCGAGAGTGGAGAATACAGCACATATTCCTCATCGTGGTGCAGGGATGGCAACATTCTCATGGGTTTCCTCGAGAGTGTAGAATACAGCATCTGTTCCTCGTCGTGGTGCAGGGATGGCAACATTCTCATGGGTTTCCTTGAGAGTGGAGAATACAGCACCTGTTCCTCGTCGTGGTGCAGGGATGGCAACATTCTCATGGATTTCCTCGAGAGTGGCGAATACAGCACATATTCCTCGTCGTGGTGCAGGGATGGCAACATTCTCATGAATGGGTTTCCTTGACAGTGTAGAATACAGCACATGTTCCTCGTCGTGGTGCAGGGATGGCAACATTCTCATGGGTTTCCTCGAGAGTGGAGAATACAGCACCTGTTCCTCGTCGTGGTGCAGGGCTGGCAACATTCTCATGGGTTTCCTTGAGAGTGGAGAATACAGCACCTGTTCCTCGTCGTGGTGCAGGGATGGCAACATTCTCATGGGTTTCCTCGAGAGTGGAGAATACAGCACATGTTCCTCGTCGTGGTGCAGGGATGGCAACATTCTCATGAATGGGTTTCCTTGACAGTGTAGAATACAACACATGTTCCTCGTCGTGGTGCAGGGATGGCAACATTCTCATGAATGGGTTTCCTTGACAGTGTAGAATACAGCACCTGTTCCTCGTCGTGGTGCAGGGATGGCAACATTCTCATGGGTTTCCTTGAGAGCTGAGAATACAGCACCTGTTCCTCGTCGTGGTGCAGGGATGGCAACATTCTCATGGGTTTCCTCGAGAGTGGAGAATACAGCACATGTTCCTCGTCGTGGTGCAGGGATGGCAACATTCTTATGAATGGGTTGCCTTGACAGTGTAGAATACAGCACCTGTTCCTCGTCGTGGTGCAGGGATGGCAACATTCTTATGGGTTTCCTCGAAAGTGGAGAATACAGCACATATTCCTGGTCGTGGTGCAGGGGTGGCAACATTCTCATGGGTTTCCTCGAAAGTGGAGAATACAGCACATATTCCTGGTCGTGGTGCAGGGGTGGCAACATTCTCATGGGTTTCCTCGAGAGTGGAGAATACAGCACCTGTTCCTCGTCGTGGTGCAGGGCTGGCAACATTATCTTGGGTTTCCTTGAGATTGGCGAATACAGCACCTGTTCCTCGTCGTGGTGCAGGGCTGGCAACATTCTCTTGGGTTTTCTTGAGAGTGGATAATGCAGCACCTGTTCCTCGTCGTGGTGCAGGGATGGCAACATTCTCATGGGTTTCCTCGAGAGTGGAGAATACAGCACATGTTCCTCGTCGTGGTGCAGGGATGGCAACATTCTCATGAATGGGTTTCCTTGACAGTGTAGAATACAACACATGTTCCTCGTCGTGGTGCAGGGATGGCAACATTCTCATGGGTTTCCTTGAGAGTGGAGAATACAGCACCTGTTCCTCGTCGTGGTGCAGGGATGGCAACATTCTCATGGGTTTCCTCGAGAGTGGAGAATACAGCACATGTTCCTCGTCGTGGTGCAGGGATGGCAACATTCTCATGGGTTTCCTCGAGAGTGGAGAATACAGCACATGTTCCTCGTCGTGGTGCAGGGATGGCAACATTCTCATGAATGGGTTTCCTTGACAGTGTAGAATACAGCACCTGTTCCTCGTCGTGGTGCAGGGATGGCAACATTCTCATGGGTTTCCTCGATAGTGGAGAATACAGCACCTGTTCCTCGTCGTGGTGCAGGGATGGCAACATTCTCATGGGTTTCCTTGAGAGTGGAGAATACAGCACCTGTTCCTCGTCGTGGTGCAGGGATGGCAACATTCTCATGGGTTTCCTCGAGAGTGGAGAATACAGCACATGTTCCTCGTCGTGGTGCAGGGATGGCAACATTCTCATGAATGGGTTTCCTTGACAGTGTAGAATACAGCACCTGTTCCTCGTCGTGGTGCAGGGATGGCAACATTCTTATGGGTTTCCTTGAGAGTGGAGAATACAGCACCTGTTCCTCGTCGTGGTGCAGGGATGGCAACATTCTCATGGGTTTCCTTGAGAGTGGAGAATACAGCACCTGTTCCTCGTCGTGGTGCAGGGATGGCAACATTCTTATGGGTTTCCTCGAAAGTGGAGAATACAGCACATATTCCTGGTCGTGGTGCAGGGGTGGCAACATTCTCATGGGTTTCCTCGAGAGTGGAGAATACAGCACCTGTTCCTCGTCGTGGTGCAGGGCTGGCAACATTATCTTGGGTTTCCTTGAGATTGGCGAATACAGCACCTGTTCCTCGTCGTGGTGCAGGGCTGGCAACATTCTCTTGGGTTTTCTTGAGAGTGGATAATGCAGCACATATTCCTCGTCGTGGTGCAGGGCTGGCAACATTCTCATGGGTTTCCTTGAGAGTGGCGAATACAGCACCTGTTCCTCGTCGTGGTGCGGGGATGACAACATTCTCATAGATTTCCTTGAGAGTGGAGAATACAGCATATGTTCAACATCTCTTAGAAATTTTGAAACAAGTTCTGTAAGCATCTGTGATAATGTTTTCAATATAGTGTTTTTCGTTTTGTGTAATATTGGTCTGTATAACGGCTCCATACACTGTTTCCTTGGTCTGATAGAAGCGTTTGTTTGTGTCTGTTCGAAGATCTTATTTTTGGTATGTTGTTTACTTTAAAATGTGCGTTTTGTTTGTCGTGATAATTTGGGTCAATGTTCGTTCGTTTGCTACAGCTCCATACATTGTTTTCATGGTCTGATCATAGCGGCGTTTAGTTTTGTCTTTTTGTCTTTTTGAAGGTTTAATTTGTTCGGTATTTAATGTTGATATATGCTTAAGTATACCTTTGTTTTACACCCAATGGCCGATGTTGTGTGTGTATGTATGTATGTATGTGTGTGTGTGTGTGTGTGTGTGTGAGGTGTGTGTGTGTGTGTGTGTGTGCGTGTGTGTGTGCTGGGGTGTCGCTAAACATTCATTCTGTTCCTGCTTAATGGACAAAGCAATTAAATCTAACGGTTTTACGCATTTTGAAATTAGTTGAGTGTGCTTTCTGAGGCGGCTCGGTTACAAAACCGAAACACTTGGCACCACTGATAACCACATAATGGATTGTCATAGAACGTCCTAGATATCACATATTAAGGGGCATTCCTGAGTTTGCTACAATTTTGAAGATGTTATCGACCAGCAGAGACTTTTTAACGATTGTAATTACATATCAAATATATTTTTCTGCACAACATATTAATGGCTGTATATTAAACGTGTTTCTGATCGTTCTAATATGTGTACTAGGTTAAATTTCATTTTATTTCCTAAAATATGTTGGGTTTTTTTGTACGTACGACCAGAAAGACATTGAATATACAAACACTGATATTCTAAACAAGTTAATATGTATTTAATATGTAAGTTTAATCGTAGAAATATTTTATTAGTCGGAAACATCTTACAATGCAGAAAACTCAGGAATGTCCCTTTAACGTCGTCTTTATGTTTTAGAGATCTTATCGGCTGCAAGTTTTTACTTCGCATATCAAACGAACCCTCAGGCCGAAGAACATTCTAGAAACTTTATTCTCGATTCAGTGGCGGATGTAGGATTTTACAAGGGGGTGCAACGCAGGAGCGATTGCAGGGTGTTTGTAGACACAGGTCTACCGTATTCCAAAGTACACTAACGTTAACATGCCTTAGATAAAGAATTTGAAATCATGGTACTCTGAAGTTCTACAGCCGCACCCCAACCGCGCCTAAAGCTGCTTTGAACGGAAATGCAAGATTATACGGTCGTGGTTCGGAATCTGATGTTTATTATTGCCGAGTTATACTATTTAAACAACCAAGGACTATATAAGATTATACGGTCGTGGTTCGGAATCTGATGTTTATTATTGCCTGGTCATACTATTTAAACAATCAAGGACTATATAAGATTATACGGTCGTGGTTCGGAATCTGATGTTTATTATTACCGGGTTATACTATTTAAACAACCAAGGACTATCTCTCACCGATCGATCATTGACCCCAGTTGTACAGGCTACAGTAGCATGATGTTGTTTACGCGAAATGGCAGAAACGCTCTCTCTCTCTCTCTCTCTTCGTATGTCCGTCTCTCTCCCCCCCCCCCCCCCCCCCTCCCTCCCTCCGTCTCTCTCTCTGTCTCTCTCGTCTACCTCCCTTTCTCCGTCCGTCCATCCCCCTCTCTCTCTCTCCCTTCGTATATCCGTCTCTCTCCCCCCCCTCCCTCCCTCCGTCCGTCCGTCTTTCTGTCTGTCTCTCATCTACCTCCCTTTCTCCGTCCGTCCGCCCCCCCCTCACTCTCTCTCCCTTCGTATGTCCGTCTCTCTCCCCCCTCCCTCCCTCCGTCCGTCCGTCTCTCTCTGTCTCGCTCGTCTACCTCCCTTTCTCCGTCCGTCCGTCCCCCCCTCCCTTCGTATGTCCGTCCCTATCCCTCCATCCGCCCGTCCGTCTTCCCATCTCTCGTCTACCTCCCTTTCTCCGTCCGTCCGTCCGTCTCTCTTTCTCTCTCTCTCTCTCTCTCTCTCTCTCTCTCTCTCTCTCTCTCTCTCTATAGAGAGAGAGAGAGAGAGAGAGAGAGAGAGAGAGAGAGAAAGTTGAAAATGTATTCACCAAGGAGGTTCGATCCGCGACCAATCAAGGCACCTCAGGTGAGCGCTCGACCGACTGATCTAGATCCCCCTTCCAGTCTGACATAACGTCACGGAGTGTTTGTCTCAAATGATCGCGTCCAGTTCCGTCGATCGTCTACTAAAGATTCTCCAATAAATTATTGTTTTCCTACTGGTAAATAAAATTACTTCGTCGAAGGGCGGGACGAAGCCCAGTGTAAAGCTGTATCCTAACATAATTGTATCTGTCGCGCCGTACACGTGCGGTTAGGATGCAGCAATTGAAATCAATGATTTCTAACACAATCGCTCGCATTGCTCGCGTCCGGTTAGGATACAGCTTAAAGCTCGGTCCAGTTAAAGCTTAAAGCTGTATCCTAACATATTTATATCTGTCGCGCCGTACGCGTGCGGTTAGGATGCAGCAATTGAAATCAATGATTTCTAACACAATCGCTCGCATTGCTCGCGTCCGGTTAGGATACAGCTTAAAGCTCGGTCCAGTTAAAGCTTAAAGCTGTATCCTAACATATTTATATCTGTCGCGCCGTACGCGTGCGGTTAGGATGCAGCAATTGAAATCAATGATTTCTAACACAATCGCTCGCATTGCTCGCGTCCGGTTAGGATACAGCTTAAAGCTCGCGCCCAGTTAAAGCTTAAAGCTGTATCCTAACATATTTATATCTGTCGCGCCGTACGCGTGCGGTTAGGATGCAGCAACTGAAATCAATGATTTCTAACACAATCGCTCGCATTGCTCGCGTCCGGTTAGAATACAGCTTAAAGCTCGCGTCCAGTTAAAGCTTAAAGCTGTATCCTAACATAATTATATCTGTCGCGCCGTACGCGTGCGGTTAGGATGTAGCAATTGAAATCAATGATTTCTAACACAATCGCTCGCATTGCTCGCGTCCGGTTAGGATACAGCTTAAAGCTCGCGCCCAGTTAAAGCTTAAAGCTGTATCCTAACATATTTATATCTGTCGCGCCGTACGCGTGCGGTTAGGATGCAGCAACTGAAATCAATGATTTCTAACACAATCGCTCGCATTGCTCGCGTCCGGTTAGGATACAGCTTAAAGCTCGCGTCCAGTTAAAGCTTAAAGCTGTATCCTAACATAATTATATCTGTCGCGCCGTACGCGTGCGGTTAGGATGTAGCAATTGAAATCAATGATTTCTAACACAATCGCTCGCATTGCTCGCGTCCGGTTAGGATACAGCTTAAAGCTCGCGTTCAGTTAAAGCTTAAAGCTGTATCCTAACCGGACGCGAGCGATTATTTTAGAAATCATTGATTTTTATCGCCGTATCGTAACCGGGCGCGTGATTTATCTGTCGCGACGTACGCGATACGGCCATTGAAATCAATGATTTGTAATATATCGCTCACATCGCTCGCGTCCGGTTAGGATACAGCTTTAAAGCGCACGCCTGATGTGCGATCGGTCTAGGATTAATGTCCGTCGGTGGGCCCATAGGACTATTTCTTGCTCTAGCCAGTGCACCACAACTGGTATATCAAAAGTCGTGGTGTGTTCTATCCTGTCTGTGGGATGGTGCATATAAAAGATCCTAATAGAAAAAATTTGCGGGTTTCCTCTCTAAGACTATATGTCAGAATTACCAAATGTTTGACATCCAATAGCCGATGATGTCACTGCATTTGCGTAGGTAGCATATGTCAAACATAAACCACTGCAGGTGGGACCTTGAGCAACAGCGATCTGCAGTAACAACGCTATCTGCAGCAACTACATTTAGCAATCTCCATATATTGATTTGATTTTCAGCTTGCGTCGCCTCTCCTAAACACCTGCTACCAGAACTTTTGTTATCAAACCACATTTGCATCCTTCTCATCTTACAAATGGCACTAACTAACGACCGCCGGTAGTAGGGGTGCATAGTAGGTGGTTACATTGATTGATTGATAACTACTTTAACGTGCTCGTATACCACTAGGGATTCGAACACGCCCATCCAGAGTCCGACCTCCGATGAGATCGGTGGCCTGACTCGGGATGGGGGGGGGGGGGGGGGGGGGGAAGAGTTGAAAATGGGCAGCATTTTGAAAATAGCTTTTTTTTTTTTTTTTAATAGTAAAAACCTTTAATAGTGGTTAGAAGGAAGGAAGGAAATGTTTTATTTAACGACGCACTCAACACATTGTATTTACGGTTATATGGCGTCAGACATATGGTTAAGGACCACACAGATATTGAGAGAGGAAACCCGCTGTCGCAACTACATGAGCTACTCTTTTCGATTAGCAGCAAGGGATCTTTTATATGCACCATCCCATAGACAGAACAGCACATACCACGACCTTTGATGTACCAGTCGTGGTGCACTGGCTGGAGCGAGAAATAGCGCAATGGGCCCACTGACGGGGATCGATCCCAATAGTGGTTACAAGTGCCTCTTAACAAAGCCAGAAGTAACTACTGAACACTCCCCGAAGTGGTCAGACTAAGCCGACAGCTAAAAGCTGATGGGGAATGGCAGGTGTGTGGCACAGATAGCCACAATTGTTGTGTAATGTATATATGTTATATGATTGAATGTGTGATTGTTGCTCGGACTATGGGGGGAGGCTTATCTGGCAGTAATCCCCTCCCCGTTCCGGAAACTGCACCTTATACATGTATATAGTTCGTCTTTTTTAATTTGTTTAATATCTATTTTAAAAATAAAATAAAATAAAATATAATGTAGGTTACTGGCATGCTCGCTCATTTAATCTGTTTTATATTTTTTATCATTATTTTAACTATGTTTTTAGATTTTTAATTAAACAATTATATAATTCAACAGGGCAGGTATCTGGGTTGGGACACTTTCCTAGTGACCTTCTACTAAAGCTTTAGGTCACTCTACTAGTGACCTTCTACAAATGATTGCCATGACTGGATCGAGCTGCGGTTGGACACGGTGGGGTGGGTGGGTGGGGGGGGGGGGGGTGTGGTTGTGGTGCCGGTGGTTAGGTTTTTGGGGGCCATAGGGCGTAGGCGTTTTGGCCGTAGGTTTCTGTGAAAGTTCCGGCCCCCCTTCTCGCCCCCTCCCCCCCTTCCTCCTGGTCACACCAAGGCCCGAAATACGATTGGTAATCATTTTAAATAAATATTAAATTTAATATAACTTTTCTGTGGGCCGGGCTTACCCCTCTACCCTTTCCCTTGCCTCTGGGGACTAAATAAATTATAATTTTTGTATTTTTACTTCTAGACTTCCCCATCTAAATTTGCGTTAATTTTAAATAATTATATAGGTGTAGAGTAGGGATTTCTGTATTTCTTTTGGGAACGCATTCAAAATTATTAATGTCGACATAATATATTTACTCTTTTTGACCTCCAGTTTAAAATTTCAAAATTTTATTATAGTTAGGTTTTTCCTGCCCCGAGTCAGACCACCGATTATATCGGAGGCCGGACTGGGGATAGGCGTGCTCGAAACCATAGAGGTATGTGAGCACGTTTAAAACCTATCTAATCTAATCTAAAACCTGTCGCGGTTGGAGAGACAAGGACTGGGATGTGGAGGTGGACAGCGAAAGAAGTTGAAAGATAGGAGTTGCCAGATCGGGAAGAAATGAGATGGAATTCAAAAGGAGAGAAAACGAAAGGGAGCAGTGGGATAAAAAAAAAAATAATAATAAAAAAATAAAATAAAATAATAATAATAATAATAATAATAATAATAATAACACCTTAC
Source organism: Gigantopelta aegis (assembly GCF_016097555.1). Lineage (NCBI taxonomy): Eukaryota > Metazoa > Mollusca > Gastropoda > Neomphalida > Peltospiridae > Gigantopelta > Gigantopelta aegis. The sequence goes on along the minus strand of NC_054711.1, from coordinate 41,436,557 downwards.
AAATGGTAATATTGTGTATTTATGTTAAGGTGTACATGTGTATCTATTTCAACTTGGGTGCGGGGTGTCGGTGGGCACATTAGGCTGTTTCTCATCGAAATTAAAAAAGTAAAATAAACGTATGTTCAAACACCACTTGCCATGTGCGGCGCCCCCTCCTCACTTTCAACCCTCCACCCTGGATCCACCCCTGTGTCGTGATCAAAATATAATGTAACCTATAAAAATTACGTTAGTTTTACGATTCCGTCGTCAATTTCACAAAATATCGTACGTTTACGTTTATATCTAGCAGTTATATCTATACGTCGTTCGTTTACGTTTGTATCTAGCAGTTATACCTATACGTCGTTCATTTACGTTTGTATCTAGCAGTTATACCTATACGTCGTTCAGTTACGTTTGTATCTAGCAGATATACCTATACGTCGTTCGTTTACGTTTGTATCTAGCAGTTATACCTATACGTCGTTCGTTTACGTTTGTATCTAGCAGTTATACCTATACGTCGTTCGTTTACGTTTGTATCTAGCAGTTATACCTATACTACCTATACGTCGTTCGTTTACGTTTGTATTTAGCAGTTATACCTACACGTCGTTCGTTTACGTTTGTATCTAGCAGTTATACCTATACGTCATTCGTTTACGTTTGTATCTAGCTGTTATACCTTATACGTCGTTCGTTTACGTTTTTGACATCTATTTCACGCCGAAAATTACATCATTACGGAAAATTTAGCATATTTCAAAAGTGGTAACATCCGACCCCAAACTTCCAGTTAGAAGCTCAAACTAAATTTTGCCGTCAATAATTTCGTACAAGGGGAAAATAAAAATGGTTTAAGCTACTATAAACATTAGGAATACCAGAAACACATGGTGTAAGTACAAACATTAATATTTTAAGCATGAAACTGTAATTAATATCCAGTTTTATTCATTAAAAGCCTTGTCAGCACGGGGCATGTTTAAATGTCTGTAAAGTCAGGAATGCCCCTTTAAGAGTAATGACTGTCATTGTTTAATAAAGTATAATGATGAAGAAAACATTTTTAAATGTATATCTAAGTGTGGTATAACGTGTTCATTAAAATTATACTGATGAAATGTATGAAATTTTATTTCCATCCGACACCAATTATAATTTCCATCCGATTATTCATTTCCGTACAACCGAAGCGTTTCTGGTCATCCTGGTATATAGATATAGATATAGATAGATAGATAGATAGATAGATAATAGATATATATTCCGAGGAAGCATAAAAGCCACCGGAAACCTCTCTAGCCAGTCTAGACCCCTCCCCACTTACACAATTTCGTTCATTCATTTAAAGGGACATTCCTGAGTTTGCTGCATTGTAAGATGTTTCCGACAAATAAAATATTTTTCGATTAAACTTACTTATTAAATATTTTCTTGTTTAGAATATCAGTGTCTGTATATTCAATGCGTTTCTGATCGTCTTAATATTTGTTGGAAGCCTAAACTGGATTTTGTCTTCAAATAATTTCGTACGTAGGCTACGAAAAAACAATATTTGAGGGGGAAAAAAGAAAGAAATTTAACCTAGTACAACTATTAGAACGACCAGAAACACGTTTAATATACAGCCACTAATATTTTATGAAGAAAAATATATTTGATATGTAATTACAATCGTTAAAAATTCTCTGTTAGTCGAAAACATCTTTAAAATTGCAGTAAATTTAGGAATGTCCCTTTAAAGTTATTCTTGTGCTTATGTAACCCAATTAAGGTTGAAGCACGCTGTCCTGGGAACACAAAGATTTCAGCTATTTGGACTTTCTGTCTAGGCCAGTGGGTTAGTTGTTCGGGAGAGAGAAGTCGGTCTTTTGCACCTACCCAATGAGTCGTTAAACGTGCACTGGATGAGTGCCGCGGTACCAGGAAGCGAACCCTGTACCTGCCAGTCTTATGTCTGATGACTTAACCATGACACCACCGAGGCCGGTATTATGTAAAGCCCTGAGATGCGCCAGATAACCTAGGTGTATGCCAGGACAGTGTGCTTAAACCTTAAATAAATTTAGCCATACAAAGACCCGAATGAATTACTAATGTTTCCACTTCAAACATAAGGCCAGATTTTGTCACAACCTGTCACAAGGGAAACAACTCCGGTAGGTCTTTTACAATCCGCCTGCTTGATTTTGGAGTGTAGTTTTTGTCTCAACTATGAAACACGCGGAAGGTATGTTATGACATGCAAATCACGTGCTTGAAATATGTTACATGAATTAATGTTATGTTGTCCAGAGGTGTGTCGAGTGCCTGTATAAAACAATTGTTGAGTTTTTACGAAACCTATAAAATGATGCCCGATTTCGGTGAAATCTAATCTGACCAAACTCCAAAGACGAGATTTTATTGCTTCTCAGACGGACAGCCAGTGTTGTCATCTGAACCCTTCACGTCAGGATCAAAGAAATCTTGTGATTTTATCATGTAACAGAGTCAGATACAATTCACTTGTTGGTTTTGCTGAATTAAATTCGGAGCATACGCGTTACAGCATTGTGCCCAGAATTGGTAAACAACGGCAACAAGAAAGAGGCCTTCATTAGGTTCTGAAATTGTGACAGATCAATGTGTGGATTAAAGATAGTAATTTTTTCCTTTGTTTTTAATTTGTAAATTCCTCCAGCTGCTTTGGTAACATGGCGGCTTAGGATAACAGAACACAACTGTTGTATTTCATCACCTCACAATACCAGAACGATGTCAAATGGGAAGGACTTTCCTTTGGCACTGTCACTAACCCTTTCCCTAACTCTGGCATATTTTACTTTTCACTTTATAAGTCTTTTTTTTTTTACAAAAACAAAGTTAGGCCTGACATGCTTATACTACTATATGTAATGAGTCTATAAATGATAAAACTGCATTTCCATTTAAAAATGATTTTTAGTGCAGGAGATAACAAGAGTCAGAATGTCACGTCCTGGCTTAAAACATTACCATGGAATGGCTCTTGTTATAAGTATTTATAATGTTCTTTATACGTGAAGTAGTTAAAGTTTGTCTTGTTTAACTTCAATGACACCACTAGGGCACATTGATGACACCACTAGGGCACATTGACTTATCAATCATCAATTATTGGATGTAAAAAATAAATTTGACATATAGTCTACATTTTTCCATTCACGTTCAACTATTCAACAGAATTAATGTGCACATTCAGAGCAAGCTGTTGTAGTGCACGCTTGTCCTGGGCCCAGGTGCCGGCCACATCCGGTTCCTCCGTCCAGGACAGGAAAAAGGGTGGAGTGGGTTGGAGGGGGGACTGTCTGCACTGGCAGGTGCAAGGGAGCACTAGCAGTCCAACCGGAGCAGGTAACAGGTGGATAGTTGTACGGTGCTATGGAATTTGGAATGTCCTGGTGCGCATTTTTGATGAACTCCGCAAGGCTCAATGGGTAGGTGTAAACCACTTGCACCGACCAGTGATCCATAACTGGTTCAACAAAGGCCATGGTTTGTGCTATCCTGCCTGTGGGAGGCGCACATAAAAGATCCCTTGCTGCCAATCGGAAGAGTAGCCCATGTAGTGGCGACAGCGGGTTTCCTCTCAAAATCTGTGTGGTCCTTAACCATATGTCTGATGCCATATAACCGTAAATAAAATGTGTTGAGTGCGTCGTTAAATAAAACATTTCTTTCTTTCTTTCTTTCTTTTTGATGAAGGAAGTTATAGGCGCAATTTTGAATGGTCAGCCGCAAGATAAAGATATGGAGCTGCGTATAGTTTTAGAAATGAGTAAGCCGAGAGTAGCTCGTTACTTGGACCTAGCTGTTTTTAAGGTGTCTCCCTAGGTTGCCCATACGGGTCCTTAGCTGTTAATCAATTTTGATTGACTATAATTTGTCACTTAAAATGAAATGTTTGAAAAAACAAAGTATTCCATAATATTTAGAACACCATATAATACAATTAATGTATGTTGTCTTCACGATGTACAAAATTGATAATGTTTTATCTTTACAGATATCGCAGGAATTTAAACAAGGACAGTTTGAGATTATTCTAACTTCTTGTCGTGATGGGTTAATGGTAAGTACTATATATTATATTGTTGTAACTTCTTGTCGTGATGGGTTAATGGTAAGTACATTATATTATATTGTTATAACTTCTTGTCGTGATGGGTTAATGGTAAGTACATTATATTATATTGTTATAACTTCTTGTCGTGATGGGTTAATGGTAAGTACTATATATTATATTGTTCTAACTTCTTGTCGTGATGGGTTAATGGTAAGTACTATATATTATATTGTTCTAACTTCTTGTCGTGATGGGTTAATGGTAAGTACTATATATTATATTGTTATAACTTCTTGTCGTGATGGGTCATGATATGTCATGGGCCGGCCTCACTCCCATCCCACCTGATATGTCATGGGCCGGCCTCAGTCCCATCCCACCTGATATGTCATGGGCCGGCCTCAGTCCCATCCCACCTGATATGTCATGGGCCGGCCTCAGTCCCATCCCACCTGATATGTCATGGGCCGGCCTCAGTCCCATCCCACCTGATATGTCATGGGCCGGCCTCAGTCCCATCCCACCTGATATGTCATGGGCCGGCCTCAGTGGACTTGTTTTTTCAAATTGCAACAAGGACCATTTTGTTGAGTATCGATCATGTCGCCATTTGTTACACGTTTCAGAAATTACTATCCAATTTTAAAACATTAAACAGTAGTTGCTAATCAATTTTAAAATATTAAACTGTAGTTGCTAATCAATTTTTAACCGACTAGAAATATCGCTAGTCACGATTTTGAAAACAAAATGTCCCCTGCTGCCCAACCAGTGCCCCCATGACCCATGCATCAAAGACCATGATGTGTACTATCCTGCCTATAGAAAAGTGACTATAAAGAAGTAGCCTATGTGACTCTCTTTGTGGGCTGCGTAAGATCAATCTCCGCAGGTTGGCCCATTGGGCTATTTTTCATTCCATCCAGTGCATCATGACTGGTATATCAAAAGTTGTGGTATGTGTTATCCTGTCTGTGAGATGGTGCATCCTTTGCTACATTGTACTAATAGAAAAATGTAGTGGGTTTTGTCTCTTATTTGACATCCATTTGCTATTTATGAATAAATCAATGTGCTCTAGTGGTGTTGTTAAACAGAAACAAACTTTAACTTTAACCACTTAGTAGGTGATCTGCCTTATATTTAAATATTACGTACCCTCAAAATATGTTCAGGCAGAAAGCCTGATATGTAAGAAAATATAAATTTGTTTGCAGAAGAATTTACAAAATTTTGTAACACACACTGATCTGCAGTTAATCAATTCTCTTTATTTGTTAGATCACATTTGCTGATTTGATTTTCTACTGATAGCTTACACCCAGCTGACAGGGGGTTAAATTTCCAAAGCCATTGTTTCTTGTAAATATGAACACACAGGTATGTGGTTATAGATGAGCAAGATAAAAATAGGCTATGTAAGTTCAACTGAGGTGTCTCATATAGCAGGTTGATCTGTACCCAAGTGGTTATAGACAGACATGTAAGATTAAAACAGGCTATATGAGTTCAACTGAGGTGTCTGATAATGCAGGTTGATCTGTACCCAAGTGGCTATAGACAGACATGTAAGATTAAAACAGGCTATGTGAGTTCAACTGAGGTGTCTTATATAGCAGGTTGATCTGTACCCAAGTGGTTATAGACAGACATGTAAGATTAAAACAGGCTATGTAAGTTCAACTGAGGTGTCCGATATAACAGGTTGATCTGTACCCAAGTGGTTATAGACAGACATGTAAGATTAAAACAGGCTATGTAAGTTCAACTGGGGTGTCTTATATAGCAGGTTGATCTGTACCCAAGTGGTTATAGACAGACATGTAAGATTAAAACGGGCTATGTAAGTTCAACTGAGGTGTCTGATATAACAGGTTGATCTGTACCCAAGTGGTTATAGACAGACATGTAAGATTAAAACAGGCTATGTAAGTTCAACTGAGGTGTCTCATATAGCAGGTTGATCTGTACCCAAGTGGTTATAGACAGACATGTAAGATTAAAAACAGGCTATGTGAGTTCAACTGAGGTGTCTTATATAGCAGGTTGATCTGTACCCAAGTGGTTATAGACAGACATGTAAGATTAAAACAGGCTATGTAAATTCAACTGAGGTGTCCGATATAACAGGTTGATCTGTACCCAAGTGGTTATAGACAGACATGTAAGATTAAAAACAGGCTATGTGAGTTCAACTGAGGTGTCTGATATAGGAGGTTGATCTGTACCCAAGTGGTTATAGACAGACATGTAAGATTAAAACGGGCTATGTAAGTTCATCTGAGGTGTCCGATATAACAGGTTGATCTGTACCCAAGTGGTTATAGACAGACATGTAAGATTAAAACAGGCTATGTGAATTCAACTGAGGTGTCTTATATAGCAGGTTGATCTGTACCCAAGTGGTTATAGACAGACATGTAAGATTAAAACGGGCTATGTAAGTTCATCTGAGGTGTCCGATATAACAGGTTGATCTGTACCCAAGTGGTTATAGACAGACATGTAAGATTAAAACAGGCTATGTGAGTTCAACTGAGGTGTCTTATATAGCAGGTTGATCTGTACCCAAGTGGTTATAGACAGACATGTAAGATTAAAACAGGCTATGTGAGTTCAACTGAGGTGTCTTATATATAGCAGGTTGATCTGTACCCAAGTGGTTATAGACAGACATGTAAGATTAAAACAGGCTATGTGAGTTCAACTGAGGTGTCTGATATAGCAGGTTGATCTGTACCCAAGTGGTTATAGACAGACATGTACGATTAAAACAGGCTATGTGAGTTCAACTGAGGTGTCTCATATAGCAGGTTGATCTGTACCCAAGTGGTTATAGACAGACATGTAAGATTAAAACAGGCTATGTGAGTTCAACTGAGGTGTCTCATATAGCAGGTTGATCTGTACCCAAGTGGTTATAGACAGACATGTAAGATTAAAACAGGCTATGTTAGTTCAACTGAAGTGTCTCATATAGCAGGTTGATCTGTACCCAAGTGGTTATAGACAGACATGTAAGATTAAAACAGGCTATGTGAGTTCAACTGAGGTGTCTGATAATGCAGGTTGATCTGTACCCAAGTGGCTATAGACAGACATGTAAGATTAAAACAGGCTATGTGAGTTCAACTGAGGTGTCTTATATAGCAGGTTGATCTGTACCCAAGTGGTTATAGACAGACATGTAAGATTAAAACAGGCTATGTAAGTTCAACTGAGGTCTCCGATATAGCAGGTTGATCTGTACCCAAGTGGTTATAGACAGACATGTAAGATTAAAACTGGCTATCTAAGTTCATCTGAGGTGTCTGATAATGCAGGTTGATCTGTACCCAAGTGGTTATAGACAGACATGTAAGATTAAAACGGGCTATGTAAGTTCAACTGAGGTGTCCGATATAACAGGTTGATCTGTACCCAAGTGGTTATAGACAGACATGTAAGAGTAAAACTGGCTATGTAAGTTCAACTGAGGTGTCTGATATAACAGGTTGATCTGTACCCAAGTGGCTATAGACAGACATGTAAGATTAAAACGGGCTATGTAAGTTCATCTGAGGTGTCTGATAATGCAGGTTGATCTGTACCCAAGTGGCTATAGACAGACATGTAAGATTAAAACGGGCTATGTAAGTTCATCTGAGGTGTCTGATAATGCAGGTTGATCTGTACCCATGTGGTTATAGACAGACATGTAAGATTAAAACGGGCTATGTAAGTTCAACTGAGGTGTCTTATATAGCAGGTTGATCTGTACCCAAGTGGTTATAGACAGACATGTAAGATTAAAACAGGCTATGTAAGTTCAACTGAGGTGTCCGATATAACAGGTTGATCTGTACCCAAGTGGTTATAGACAGACATGTAAGATTAAAACAGGCTATGTAAGTTCAACTGGGGTGTCTTATATAGCAGGTTGATCTGTACCCAAGTGGTTACAGACATACATGTAAGATTAAAACTGGCTATCTAAGTTCATCTGAGGTGTCTGATATAACAGGTTGATCTGTACCCAAGTGGTTATAGACAGACATGTAAGATTAAAACGGGCTATTTAAGTTCAACTGGGGTGTCTTATATAGCAGGTTGATCTGTACCCAAGTGGTTATAGACAGACATGTAAGATTAAAACGGGCTATGTAAGTTCAACTGAGGTGTCTGATATAACAGGTTGATCTGTACCCAAGTGGCTATAGACAGACATGTAAGATTAAAACGGGCTATGTAAGTTCATCTGAGGTGTCTGATAATGCAGGTTGATCTGTACCCAAGTGGTTATAGACAGACATGTAAGATTAAAACAGGCTATGTGAGTTCAGCTGAGGTGTCTTATATATAGCAGGTTGATCTGTACCCAAGTGGTTATAGACAGACATGTAAGATTAAAACAGGCTATGTGAGTTCAACTGAGGTGTCTCATATAGCAGGTTGATCTGTACCCAAGTGGTTATAGACAGACATGTAAGATTAAAACAGGCTATGTGAGTTCAACTGAGGTGTCTCATGTAGCAGGTTGATCTGTACCCAAGTGGTTATAGACAGACATGTAAGATTAAAACTGGCTATCTAAGTTCATCTGAGGTGTCTGATAATGCAGGTTGATCTGTACCCAAGTGGTTATAGACAGACATGTAAGATTAAAACGGGCTATGTAAGTTCAACTGAGGTGTCCGATATAACAGGTTGATCTGTACCCAAGTGGTTATAGACAGACATGTAAGAGTAAAACTGGCTATGTAAGTTCAACTGAGGTGTCTGATATAACAGGTTGATCTGTACCCAAGTGGCTATAGACAGACATGTAAGATTAAAACAGGCTATGTAAGTTCATCTGAGGTGTCTGATAATGCAGGTTGATCTGTACCCAAGGGGTTATAGACAGACATATAAGATTAAAACGGGCTATGTAAGTTCAACTGAGGTGTCCGATATAACAGGTTGATCTGTACCCAAGTGGTTATAGACAGACATGTAAGATTAAAACTGGCTATGTAAGTTCAACTGAGGTGTCTGATATAACAGGTTGATCTGTACCCAAGTGGCTATAGACAGACATGTAAGATTAAAACGGGCTATGTAAGTTCATCTGAGGTGTCTGATAATGCAGGTTGATCTGTACCCAAGTGGCTATAGACAGACATGTAAGATTAAAACGGGCTATGTAAGTTCATCTGAGGTGTCTGATAATGCAGGTTGATCTGTACCCATGTGGTTATAGACATGTTATAAGACATGTAAGATTAAAACGGGCTATGTAAGTTACTGAGGTGTCTCATATCAGGTTGATCTGTACCCAAGTGGTTATAGACAGACATGTAAGATTAAAACGGGCTATGTAAGTTCAACTGAGGTGTCTTATATAGCAGGTTGATCTGTACCCAAGTGGTTATAGACAGACATGTAAGATTAAAACAGGCTATGTAAGTTCAACTGAGGTGTCCGATATAACAGGTTGATCTGTACCCAAGTGGTTATAGACAGACATGTAAGATTAAAACAGGCTATGTAAGTTCAACTGGGGTGTCTTATATAGCAGGTTGATCTGTACCCAAGTGGTCTTATATACAGACCCAGTGGTTACATGTAAGATTAAAACTGGCTATCTAAGTTCATCTGAGGTGTCTGATATAACAGGTTGATCTGTACCCAAGTGGTTATAGACAGACATGTAAGATTAAAACGGGCTATGTAAGTTCAACTGAGGTGTCTTATATAGCAGGTTGGTCTGTACCCAAGTGGCTATAGACAGACATGTAAGATTAAAACGGGCTATGTAAGTTCAACTGAGGTGTCTTATATAGCAGGTTGGTCTGTACCCAAGTGGCTATAGACAGACATGTAAGATTAAAACAGGCTATGTAAGTTCAACTGAGGTGTCCGATATAACAGGTTGATCTGTACCCAAGTGGTTATAGACAGACATGTAAGATTAAAACAGGCTATGTAAGTTCAACTGGGGTGTCTTATATAGCAGGTTGATCTGTACCCAAGTGGTTACAGACAGACATGTAAGATTAAAACTGGCTATGTAAGTTCATCTGAGGTGTACGATATAACAGGTTGGTCTGTACCCAAGTGGTTATAGACAGACATGTACGATTAAAACGGGCTATGTAAGTTCAACTGAGGTGTCTTATATAACAGGTTGGTCTGTACCCAAGTGGTTATAGACAGACATGTACGATTAAAACGGGCTATGTAAGTTCAACTGAGGTGTCTTATATAGCAGGTTGGTCTGTACCCAAGTGGCTATAGACAGACATGTAAGATTAAAACGGGCTATGTAAGTTCAACTGAGGTGTCTTATATAGCAGGTTGATCTGTACCCAAGTGGCTATAGACAGACATGTAAGATTAAAACGGGCTATGTGAGTTCAACTGAGGTGTCTTATATAGTAGGTTGATCTGTACCCATGTGCATCATAACACGAGCTTGCAGTACTCGAGTGTAGTGTTTAGTGATGACTGATCTCAGTTGACTGATATGATGTTGACACATTGATGTGCAGTAATACATTGTGAATGATACATGTATATACATGTACATAATGTAAACACACACACACATATATATGAGGTTATCTGCTACAGTTCATATTTATCTCATAATCTGTAACCAGATGAGTCTCATTTCAAAAATAATCAGAGGGGTGTTGAGATGGACCACTCGTGTCATAAAATTATGTGATAAAGGATTTATTTGTAAATTAGTTACGAGGATTTACATCCAGGCATTCTGTGGTTCCGAATGTAAGCCGGCCTCCTCCCATCACTGGGACTCCCAAAGGCAAGTGACACTGAAAGTTCCCAATTTGACTTGTGAATATTTTTGTAATTATGTCTGTTGTGATAAAGTAATTGAACAATGGTGCACAATTGCGGTTTGCATCATTCAGTCGTCTTTGTAAAAAACAAAATCCCAATTGTGATTAAATTGCACAAATTGTCCCATTGTAATGCCAATGCCAGTGGCAGACAAAATCCTGGACAAATCCCTGATTTATGTTTACACCCTCTCTCCGTTAAAATAAAACCCTGTCTGTTTCTCAGAACAAAATAAATTCTATATAATGCATGCATAAGAGATACACCCGCCCCCAACAATACAACCCCCCCTCACACCACCCCCCCCAAAAAAAAATCCACCTCCAGATATTTCTGGAATTTTAGATTACATCTATATATTAATATTTGTGTAATTGTAGATTATATTAATACCGCAAACTGTCTTTATCCTTGTCCTGTGATGAAAAAATCAATACAACCCTCTTCTTTTCAGGACTTTACAATGTTTTTCACCCCTCGCCAACTAATTTTTATGGGTGGTGCATTTGTTTAAAAGAAAGGGCGGGGCATAGCCCAGTGGTAAAGCGCTCGCTTGGTGGGTGGTTGGTTTGGGATCGATCCCCGTTGGTGTGCCCATTGGGCTATTTCTCGTTCCAGCCAGTGCACCACTACTGGTATATCAAAGGCCGTAGTACATGTATGATATGTACTATCCTGTCTGTGGGATGGTTCATATAAAACATTCCTTGCTGCTAATTGAAAAGAATAGCCCATGAAGTGGCAACAGCGTGTTTCCTCTCTCGATATCTGTGGTCCTTAACCATATGACCGACATCATATAACCATAAAATAAAATGTGTTGAGTGCGTTGTTAAATAAAACAGTTCCTTCCTTCCTTCTTCCTTCCTTCCTTCCTTCCTTCCTTCCTTCCTGTTGAAAAGCACATGTCCACTTGATGTTAAAATAATGAGTTGTTTCCCCATTGTGGTTACTCTACAGGGTTCTGATTTTGGTTATACAAGACATATGGTTAAAGACCACACGGATATTGAGAGAAGAAACCCACTGTCGCCAGTTCATGGGCTACTCTTTTTGATTAGCAGCAAGGGATTTTTTATATGCACCATCCTACAGACAGGATAGTACATACCATGACCTTTGATATACCAGTCGTGTTGCACTGGCTGGAAGGAGAAATAGCCCAATGGGTCCTCCGACAGAAATCGATCCCAGACCGACTGCACATTAAGTGAGTACTATACCACTGGGCGTACTTATTGGAATTATGAAAAGTATATGTATTTTTTAACCACTTGTTGTGCCAGTGAAAAGAATAAATATTAAAGACTACATGTGTTGGCTTGGTCAACTGACACGTGATCGAGATATTTGTGTAATAAAGCATTAAAAGTATGAAATACAGACCTTCATCATAGCAGTAGATTAATTCAGAATTCTCTTTTACTCGCTTGTTTCAAATTTTGTCTGGCAGTTGAAAGAAAAATTAAATTGATCCAAAATTACTGAAGACAAAAAATCTATACTGAATTACTATAATGATTAAGATGACCAGAAATGCATTGAGTATTAAGATATTTATATTCTAAGTAAAGAAATTTTGAAGTATATACAGTGAAAACTCTCAAAACCAGACCCTCTGTAAACCGGAATTCCCTCAAAACTGGATGTTTTTTATGGGCCCTTTTTAAATATATGTACATAAGAGAACCTCTCTAAACTGGATACCTCTTAAAACCAGACTTTTTTACTTGGTCCTGAGTGTGTCCGGTTTAGAGGAGTTTCACTGTAGGTGTATTGTAATTATAGTTGTACGTATTAAAGTCAGAGGCCTTAGTTTTGGCCCGTGAAAATGAACGCAACGTTTGGTAAATCTACAAACCTGTAACACATTCAAATACAGTTACATCTGAGTGAAAGAAGAAGATAGAACTGTTTTATGTAACAACACACTCAACACACAGTTAAAATTAAAAAAGCTCATCATAACCTCACTAATCACGTCAGTATATCATGTTGCAATAAACGAAGGTAATATTTTATTTAACGACGCACTCAACACATTTTATTTACGGTTATATGGTGACAGACATGGTTAAGGACCACACAGATATTGAGAGAGGTAGTGGTGTTGAAAGGAGAAACGCCCTCTAAAAATAGACTAGAGCTTGTTTCTATAACTGTTACTTCTCAGAGGTACATGCAGTTTTAGAGAATGAAAAATACTTTTCACTGTATTGCTATATATATATATGATAAACTTAAATTGTGTTTGTTAATACTAAACCCTTTAAGTATACAAGATTGTGCTGATTACTTTTAAGGAAGTTTGTACTTAAAGGGATTGTCCTGAGTTTGCAGCCAATTGTAAGATGTTTGCGATAACAGAGCCTTGTTGGTAACTACTATTTCATAATAAATACATTTTTCTTGTTCAGAATACCAGTCTCTGTATCGAATACATGTATTTGCTGTCGTATACTAATATTTGTAGCACTCAGTTTTTACTTTAATTTGTGATATGTTTTTTCGTATGTACAAAATTATTGGAAGGTAAAATCCGATTTAGGCTACTACAAGCATTAGGACAACAACAAACACCTTGTAAATACAGACACTGATATTTTAAATAAGAAAATGAATTTAATTTGTATGTTACTTCATCAAAAAGGCTCTATTGGTCGGAAACATTTTATAATGGTTGTAAACTCAGGACTATCCCTTTAAGGCACAAATAGTCAGACAAAATAACATATCATGTACATACTTAATTTGAGATTTGCCATTTCTGTTGTATATTCACTTTTAACATTAATGTTAACTGTATATGTATGTACAGTGTTCTCTCTGGGTGAAAATTAAAGGAGGGCGGCCGCTCGGCACCACACCCTTTAAAAAAAAAAAAAAAGGGGGGGAGGGGGGAGTAGTTTGGTTACCATTTTGTTGTGTCTTGGTAAACTTTGAGAAAGGACATACTCCTTATTTGGCCTCCAAAAAAGTGCAAAAAGGTTTATAAAAAGACTCGTCTTTTAACTGAACCGAAGATGAAATCGGTCTGACATTCACGGGCAGTTCCGGTTTTGCTGGACTGATCAAAGTTTTAATATTATTATTTTTAATAAAGATTTCAAGATATACGGAAAACAATAAAGATGTTTGTAAAGTGATCTCCTAATGTCAAATACATTTTTGTTATTTCCATCTTCATCGAGTAGTTTCGTTTTTGTAAAGGTGGTGTATATATTATTTGGCACTCAAGATAACTGATTTTAATGATAAACACTACCACTTCCGTTGTTTTTATAAGCGTTCACATCCCCCCAAAATGAAAAGTTTACAATATTTTTATAAAGAACTGCTGAATAAACAGAATAACAGAATTGCTGTTACTTTCTGAAAGTAAAAATCATCGGTTACAACCAATTATATCTTTAACTGAGGACAAAATATCAAACGATAGTTAGTGGAAACAAAAGACAGAATGACCATTCTGATCACGTGACAAATTTGGCACCAAATAAGAGGTGTTTTTTTTTCAATCGGAGATTGCCGAATCAGTAAAAAATAAAATATTTTCATTGCTTACATAAAATATAACTTTTATTGTATCTGTCAAACATACAAATGGATACAGATATTGGACAAAATAGAGGCTGTTAAAAATACTGTTAAATTACGTTACGGTAACTGTCGTAAATGTTTCGTCAATTGCTTTTTCATACTCAACGCGGCTTGTTTTTTTCAATGTCCAGTGTGCAGACTGATCATTGTTTTTTGTGTGGAAAAAAGTGTGCATTTGGAAATAACGGAGATAGGTGCTGGAAAATAAAGAGGGGCGCTCAAAAATAAAGGAGGGCGGGGAACATGAAAGGAGGGCGGGAAAATGGAATAGCGGGGCGGGGTGCCCCGCTTAAATGGAGCAGCGAGAACACTGATGTACATGTGTATGCACTGCCATGTATTATGAGTGGAACACATTGTGAAATGATTGGCAATCCAAATAAACATATTCGTATTCGTATTACAAACACCAGGGTCACCAGAATTTAACACTGATGTATGAAAATAGACAATCTAAACATTAAAATACCGGCCTCGGTGGTGTCGTGGTTAAGCCATCGGACATAAGATTGGTAGGTTGTGGGTTCACAACCCGGTACTGGCCTCAGTGGTGTTGTGGTTAAGCCATCGGACATAAGGTTGGTAGGTACAGGGTTCACAACCCGGTACTGACCTCGGTGGTGTCGTGGTTAAGCCATCGGACATAAGGTTGGTAGGTACAGGGTTCACAACCCGGTACTGACCTCGGTGGTGTCGTGGTTAAGCCATCGGACATAAGGTTGGTAGGTACAGGGTTCACAACCCGGTACTGACCTTGGTGTCGTGGTTAAGCCATCGGACATAAGGTTGGTAGGTAGTGGGTTCACAACCCGGTACTGACCTCGGTGGTGTCGTGGTTAAGCCATCGGACATAAGGTTGGTAGGTACAGGGTTCACAACCCGGTACTGACCTCGGTGGTGTCGTGGTTAAGCCATCGGACATAAGGTTGGTAGGTAGTGGGTTCACAACCCGGTACTGACCTCGGTGGTGTCGTGGTTAAGCCATCGGACATAAGGTTGGTAGGTAGTGGGTTCACAACCCGGTACTGACCTCGGTGGTGTCGTGGTTAAGCCATCGGACATAAGGTTGGTAGGTAGTGGGTTCACAACCCGGTACTGACCTCGGTGGTGTCGTGGTTAAGCCATCGGACATAAGGTTGGTAGGTAGTGGGTTCACAACCCGGTACTGACCTCGGTGGTGTCGTGGTTAAGCCATCGGACATAAGGTTGGTAGGTAGTGGGTTCACAACCCGGTACTGACCTCGGTGGTGTCGTGGTTAAGCCATCGGACATAAGGTTGGTAGGTAGTGGGTTCACAACCCGGTACTGACCTCGGTGGTGTCGTGGTTAAGCCATCGGACATAAGGTTGGTAGGTACTGGGTTCACAACCCGGTACTGACCTCGGTGGTGTCGTGGTTAAGCCATCGGACATAAGGTTGGTAGGTACAGGGTTCACAACCCGGTACTGACCTTGGTGTCGTGGTTAAGCCATCGGACATAAGGTTGGTAGGTACAGGGTTCACAACCCGGTACTGACCTCGGTGGTGTCGTGGTTAAGCCATCGGACATAAGGTTGGTAGGTACAGGGTTCACAACCCGGTACTGACCTCGGTGTCGTGGTTAAGCCATTGGACATAAGGTTGGTAGGTACAGGGTTCACAACCCGGTACTGACCTTGGTGTCGTGGTTAAGCCATCGGACATAAGGTTGGTAGGTAGTGGGTTCACAACCCGGTACTGACCTCGGTGGTGTCGTGGTTAAGCCATCGGACATAAGGTTGGTAGGTACAGGGTTCACAACCCGGTACTGACCTCGGTGGTGTCGTGGTTAAGCCATCGGACATAAGGTTGGTAGGTAGTGGGTTCACAACCCGGTACTGACCTCGGTGGTGTCGTGGTTAAGCCATCGGACATAAGGTTGGTAGGTAGTGGGTTCACAACCCGGTACTGACCTCGGTGGTGTCGTGGTTAAGCCATCGGACATAAGGTTGGTAGGTAGTGGGTTCACAACCCGGTACTGACCTCGGTGGTGTCGTGGTTAAGCCATCGGACATAAGGTTGGTAGGTAGTGGGTTCACAACCCGGTACTGACCTCGGTGGTGTCGTGGTTAAGCCATCGGACATAAGGTTGGTAGGTAGTGGGTTCACAACCCGGTACTGACCTCGGTGGTGTCGTGGTTAAGCCATCGGACATAAGGTTGGTAGGTAGTGGGTTCACAACCCGGTACTGACCTCGGTGGTGTCGTGGTTAAGCCATCGGACATAAGGTTGGTAGGTACTGGGTTCACAACCCGGTACTGACCTCGGTGGTGTCGTGGTTAAGCCATCGGACATAAGGTTGGTAGGTACAGGGTTCACAACCCGGTACTGACCTTGGTGTCGTGGTTAAGCCATCGGACATAAGGTTGGTAGGTACAGGGTTCACAACCCGGTACTGACCTCGGTGGTGTCGTGGTTAAGCCATCGGACATAAGGTTGGTAGGTACAGGGTTCACAACCCGGTACTGACCTCGGTGTCGTGGTTAAGCCATTGGACATAAGGTTGGTAGGTACTGATAGCTGACGTGTGTGCCCAGAACAGTGTGCTTGAACCGTAATTGGATATAAGCATGGAAATGTAGTTGAAATGAATGACTAAACAATAAAATGTAAGTACCGTATATCTTCGGCTGTAAGTCGATCTCGGCTATAAGTCGAGTCCCTAATTTCAAGCCCTGAAATTTTTTTTTTTTTATTGACCCGTTATAAGTCGACCCATGAAAAACAACTTATAAATATTGAAATATTTCTTATTTTCAGCACATGAGAACAATAATGTACAATATTTGAACAAAAGAAAATTATTTTACAAACTAAGAAACTTCGGTTTTCACGTTTTGTACATCGCAATATAATCAGACTATTCCAATCAAACTACATTATTACATAACATCAAAATGAAATATTCGCTTAGTAGAGAGTGAAAGCTGTTTGACTGTTACTGTATGGCACTGTACAGATGGTTTTGTGCACAGACAACAACTTTATTTATAACCACTGACAACAGATCACTACGATAAAACTGAAAATATCACGTTTTTCCGCCATATTAATACATGTAAGGAGGATAACTCTGGAAAGTACACTGGTTTTTGTACCAAATGATGTGTGTCCCTATTGCTCTAGTGAACTGCAGAGATAAGTCTATTTTAAGGGAAAGCTCAGTAATATTCATGACATTAATCACTGACAACACATTGTTTGAACAACCATTAATGCCATTATTTCAAAATAAACTCAGGCAACAGGTAGTTAGTATTGTTTACATTTTTGCTATTAGTGGTGACTGTTAATTTAACTAAGTGGCATGTGAGTGAGATCGCACGCCTTTTCGCATAACCAAAACCGTTCTAATGCCACCAAAAAATAGGTTATAAAAAATAAATGTGTCAGATTAACATATTTGAGTATAAATACAGGGCATACTTCAACAATAAAACTTGTAAAATAATCCGCAAAACAGTAATATTTTTTAGGGAAATTTTTTTACCCTCTTATAAGTCGACCCCCCAAGTTATAAAATAATTTTTGGGTGAAAAAAATTTGACTTATAGGCGAAGATATACGGTAATGACTGATTTTAAAAACAACTCTGATGCTAATAGTAAAACATATGCAGTAGTGTTTAAAAACTAGGATCCAGCCGTCACTTTAAGAATGCTGGATTAGTTACATGTAGTATGTGCAGCTGCAGGCATGTGACTATGATTACAAATTCAGGACTGTCATTTCACTTAACATTGTGCATGTATTCACAAGGGAAAAATAAACAACATGTTATCAAGTTGACAAGCTTATGAATCACCACTTACAAAATATTTTTTTTTAATGAAAACTCAAGTATGCATTAAAAAATTTGCATTGAGTGTAAAATAATGATTTTAGTCTGTCCCGCAGCCCCTATGTGAACAATTGTGAAACATCTCTTGAAGTATAGTTACATGTATGTACCTTGTAGCAGGGTACGAAATTAACATAGGAAAGCCGGCTCCTGTCAGTTATTTTGCTAAAGGGGACATTTAAAATTTACAAAAACAAAAACGAACTGGCCCCAAAATGGCTATTTTGATATCTGGGCCTGTTACATTTTGGTCGGACCAGCTAAAATCATTATAAAAACAACCAAAGGGCCAGTTAGGAAAATGCTAATTTCGATCCCTGTGTAGACTTACATACAGGTATAAAGGTCGTGCCACAATTACCACATGTATGTTAAACGTGTACCTAATAGTGATTAATGCAGGTGTTAACTTACATACAGGTATAAAGGTCGTGCCACAATTACCACATGTATGTTAAACGTGTACCTAATGGTGATTAATGCAGGTGTTAACATGTACAACATTAAAGTCATACAAGAGTCTTTAATATTAATCAGATTCAAATGAAGTGTAATTATTAACATATGTTAAAAACTTAATAGCAACTGATTAAACAATGTCATTAATCATTTCTTCAGTTTATGAATTTCTTACTCCAGCCAGTACACCACAACTGGTACATCAAAGGCCGTGGTATGTACTACCCTGTTTGTGGGATGGTGCATATAAAAGTTCCCTTGCTGCTAATCGAAAAGAGTAGCCCATGAAGTGGCGACGCGGGTTTCCTCTCTCAATATCTGTGTGGTCCTTAACCTTTAGACTACTGGATTAATTTTTAACAAAACCCACGTTGAGTGGGTACAAGTTTATAATTTTTACTCACATATATTCACTTAAATGTTTTACAAATACATGAAATAAAGTTCATATATGAATCAGTAAGTATTATTTTCAGCTAATGGTGATTAAAATTAGGAAAAAAAATCGAAAAGTTGCGTTTACTTACGGGCATTTGTGGCCAGCTGTCCAGTATTTATGTCCATTATTCCCGATAACAGTGGTTTTCTGACCAGATTTTTTTTTTAAACCCGAACAACGATTCATATTGCAATATTTGCTAATTTTCGTTGTTGGTAAAACGATCAAATTTATTATCAAATTAGCTGTCACAATCAGCTATCGATCCCTGAAAATGACCGCGACGTGCCGCCATTGTTGTCAAGCGAAAATACTTGCCGAAAACCACTTTTTGAACTAAAAATTTCAAGGTATTTTCAATTGAAAAAATCAAAACAAAAGCCACCATTTTGAAAAAAAATCTTTTTTCTTTTATTATATTTCCGTTTCCGGTGAGTGTCGTGTGCAAAACGGCAGGAAATATGAATTGGGGAATGCACTGTATACAGTGTACAGTATGTCGACTGACGTCACGTCGGGCGAGATATCTCGCCTGCAGTACTCAAAAGGTTAACCATATATCCGATGCCGTATAATTGTAAATAAAATGTGTTGAGTGCGTCGTTAAATAAAACATTTCCTTCCTTCAGTTTACGAATGCAAGTATATAAATATTCAGTCATGTGTGATTCTTCTCTTAAACTCTTTAATGACACCATTGTAAAATCTTACAATTAATTACTTCAACATTCCAAGACATGTGAATGCACAGAGCTACATGAGATAATTTTGTTTAACAACACCACTATAAAGCACATTGATTTATTAACCATCAGCTGTTGGATGTCAAACATTTGGTAATTTTGACATATACAGCTACATTTGTCTATTAATAGCAAGGGATCTTTTATATGCACCATCCCACAGACAGAATAGTGCATACCACGACCGTTGATATACCAGTTGTAGTGAATTGGATGGAGCGAGAAATAGGTCAATGGGCCAACCAACAGGGATTGGTCCCACACTTACCACGCACTTTACCACTGGGTTACATTCTACCCCTAAGTGTCACAATTTCCATGATATGTTACATACCTAACGGCTGCCGATAAAACAATGTGCTGGGGTGTCGGTAATAATTTCTTTCATCAAGTCATTATTTTTTTTTGTGAGCATAAACATTTAAAATATGAATTAGTTTCATTCATGTATTAGATTCGAACCAAGTGTCCAGTGATTAAACAGTGTGCTGGGGTGTCATAACAATTATTTCATTAAGTCCTGAATGCGAGTATAACTAACGATTTTAAAATAAAATCACTATGATTTACAGTTTGTACAGTTGTGTATGATCAAGCTACATGTATATGTATATGTTGGACACATATATAATAGCAGCTGGTTAAACAATGTGCTGAGGTGTCATTAAATTCCTTTCATCAAGTTAGTGATGCGAGTATAAACAGTTTAAAATATCAAATTATTTATGCGAGTATAAATATTTTAAAACATCAAGTTATTGATAAGTTAAACATTCAGAATATCAAGTTATTTATACAAGTATAAACATTTTAAAACACCAAGTTATTTATACAAGTATAAACATTTTAAAACACCAAGTTATTAATGTGAGGATAAACATTTAAAACATCAAGTTATTAATTAGTTTAAACATTCAGAACATCAAGTTATTTATACAAGTATAAACATTTTAAAACATCAAGTTATTTAAGCGAATATAAACATTCAGAACATGACCTTATTAAAGCTAGTTTAAACATTCAGAACATGAAGTTATTTATACAAGTATAAACATTTTAAAACATCAGGTTATTAAAGCCAGTTTAAACATCCAGGACATGCCGATTGACAGGTGTTAGATTCACACACAGGAGGTGTTGTTTGATTGTTATTCATTATACAGAGACCCTCGGGTAATAACTTTCCTGCCTGTTCAGTCCCACTCACCCAGATGAGTTATTTCTCCTTGTGGTTGGTTGAAGCACTCTCACATTTATTACCACAAGTGTCCTTATTGGTGATCAAAGCCTGGGTGAGGCAATAGCCCTGATGACAGAGAGGTGATAAAAATGTAAAGTTTTATGGGCATCATCTTTGTGTTATAACCTGGTTTACTGTGACTTTTGCACCCGGAAGGGTCATTCAGGACATATTGTTTAGCACATGTGTATTGTATAACCAGTGACTGTCACATGTGTATTGTATAATCAGTGACTATCACATGTTTATTGTATAGCCATTGACTGTTACATATGTATTGTATAACCAGTGACTATCACATGTGTATTGTATAATCAGTGACTGTCACATGTTTATTGTATAACCAGTGACTGCCACATGTGTATTGTATACCCAGTGACTGTCACATGTGTATTGTATAACCAGTGACTGTCACATGTGTATTGTATAACCAGTGACTGTCAAATATGTATTGTATAACCAGTGACTGTCATGTGTATTGTATAACCAGTGACTGTTACATATATATTGTATAACCAGTGACTTTCACATGTATCGTATAGCCAGTAACTATCACAGGTGTATTGTATAACCAGTTGCTTTTACATGTGTATTGTATAATTAGTGACTTATGTGTATTGTTTAGCCACTGACTATCACCTTTATTGTGTAACCGGTGATTGTCACATGTGAATTGTATAATTAGTAACTGATATGTATTGTATAACCAGTGACTATCATATATATTATTTAACCACTATGACATATATTGCATAACTAGTGACTATCATTTATGAATTGTTTAATCACTATCATGTATATTGTATAATCAGTGACCATTACATGTATTGTATAACCAGTGACCATCGCACATATTGTATAACCAGTGACCATCACACATATTGTATAACCAGTGACCATACATACATACATGTAGATATCACAGTACACACACACGTAGATATCACAGTACACACACACATGTAGATATCACAGTACACACGTACATGTAGATATCACAGTACACACACACATGTAGATATCACAGTACATACACACATGTAAATATCACAGTACACACATACTTGTAGATATCACAGTAAACACATACATGTAGATATCATAGTACACATATACATGTAGATATCACAGTACACACACACACATGTAGATATCACAGTACACACACACATGTAAATATCACAGTACATGTAGATATCACAGTACACACATACATGTAGATATCACAGTACACACACACATGTAGATATCACAGTACACACACACACACATGTAGATATCACAATACACACATACGTGTAGATATCACAGTATACACACACATGTAGATATCACAGTACACACATACATGTTGTACATGTAGATATCACAGTACACACACACCTATAGATATCACAGTACACACACACACGTGTAGATATCACAGTACACACACACGTGTAGATATCACAGTACACACACACATGTAGATATCACAGTACATGTAGATATCACAGTACACACATACGTGTAGATATCACAGTACACGCATACGTGTAGATATCACAGTTCACGCATACATGTAGATATCACAGTACACGCATACGTGTAGATATCACAGTACACACATGTGTAGATATCACAGTACACACATACATGTAGATATTACATTACTTGTAGAGATCACAGTACACACACACACGTGTAGATATCACAGTACACACATATGTGTAGATATCACAGTACACACATATGTGTAGATATCACAGTACACACATACATGTAGATATTACAGTACTTGTAGATATCACAGTACACACACACATGTAGATATCACAGTACACACATATGTGTAGATATCACAGTACACACATATGTGTAGATATCACAGTACACACATATGTGTAGATATCACAGTACACACACACATGTAGATATCACAGTACACGCATACGTGTAGATATCACAGTACACACATATGTGTAGATATCACAGTACACACATACATGTAGATATTACAGTACTTGTAGATATCACAGTACACACACACATGTAGATATCACAGTACACACATACATGTAGATATTACAGTACACACATATGTGTAGATATCACAGTACACACATATGTGTAGATATCACAGTACACACACACATGTAGATATCACAGTACACGCATACGTGTAGATATCACAGTACACACATATGTGTAGATATCACAGTACACACATACATGTAGATATTACAGTACTTGTAGATATCACAGTACACACACACATGTAGATATCACAGTACACACATACATGTAGATATTACAGTACACACATACATGTAGATATGACTACACACATGCATGTAGATATCACTGTACACATATGCATGTAGATATCACAGTACACACATACGTGTAGATATCACAGTACACACATACATGGATATATCACAGTACACACATACATGTAGATATCACAGTACACACATATATGTAGATATCACAGTACACACAAACATGTAGATATCACAGTAGACACAAACATGTAGATATCACAGTACACACAAACATGTAGATATCACAGTACACATATACATGTAGATATCACAGTGCACACATACATGTAGATATCACAGTACACACATACATGTAGATATCACAGTACACACATACATGTAGATATCACAGTACACACATACATGTAGATATCACAGTACACATATACATGTAGATATCACAATACACACATATGTGTAGATATTACAGTACACACATACATGTATATATCACAGTACACACATACATGTAGATATCACAGTACACACATGCATGTAGATATCACAGTACACATATACATGTAGATATCACAGTACATGTAGATATCACAGTACACACATACATGTAGATATCACAGTACATGTAGATATCACAATACATGTAGATACAACAGTACATGTAGATATCACAGTACACACATACATGTAGATATCACAGTATATGTAGATATCACAGTACACACATACATGTAGATATTACAGTACACACATACATGTAGATATCACAATACACACACATGTGGATATCACAGTACATATAGATATCACAGTACACATATACATGTAGATATTACAGTACACACACACATGTAGATATCACAGTACACATATACATGTAGATATCACAGTACACATATACATGTAGATATCACAATACACACATACATGTAGATATCACAGTACACACACACGTAGATATCACAGTACACACATACATGTAGATATCACAGTACACATATATATGTAGATATCACAGTACATGTAGATATCACAGTACACACATACATGTAGATATCACAGTACACATATCCATATAGATATCACAGTACAAGTAGATATCACAGTGCACACATACATGTAGATACCACAGTACACATATACATGTAGATATCACAGTACATGTAGATATCACAGTACACACATACATGTAGATATCACAGTACACATATACATGTAGATATCACAGTACATGTAGATATCACAGTACACATATGCATGTAGATATCACAGTACATGTAGATATCACAGTACACACATACATGTAGATATCACAGTACACATATACATGTGGATATCACAGTACATGTAGATATCACAGTGCACACATACAAGTAGATACCACAGTACACACACACATGTATATATTACAGTACATGTAGATATCACAGTACATGTAGATATCACAGTACACACATACATGTAGATATCACAGTACATGTAGATATCACAGTACACACATACATGTAGATATCACAGTACACACATACATGTAGATATCACAGTACACATATATTTTTAGAAAGACCTGTCTTGGACAGTTTGACCTAAACCAATTTTTATGCCCATGATGAGCATGCTTGAAGACATGCAGTGTGCTCTAGACATGCATGTTGTGATTAATTTCCGGTTGTGTTTCCTGTAGGTCAGCGTGTCACGGTTGAACGGTCATGAATCAGTCACTTGAGTCATGTGAATGTCTGTTTCATTTAGCTAGAGTAACAGTAATTGCGTAAGAATGGGACATGCATCTACATCTATCTGTTTTTCATGTTATTATTCATTCATGTCGTTATTCTTGTTAGGGCTTGACCTACATGTTTACATACTACTTTGTTCAGGAATGTCACTTTTCAATTTTTATCTTATCTTATCTTAGTTTGGTTTGTTTTGTTGTTTATTATTGTTATTATTTCTTCTTTTTTGTATAAAATAATTTTTACAAAGTATGTGTATGCAGGGTTTAAAATTAATGGATATATATTTTATTTAATTTTTTTAATTTTTACTTACATGTACATGTGTAGATGATAAGAAAACTGCTGTTTAAAATTTGTCAAAGTGCAAATGCAGTGTCCAATTTTTAAAGATTTCAGACCCATTTAGCAGGGACACTTATGATCTTTTTTGTTTTGTATTTCGTACCCTCAAATTATTAAAACAAAATTGCAGAAAGTGTGATAAGTAGGTTGGATTTGATAAGAAATACTAGTTTAAAAAGGTATATATTACATTATATAGTGTTCATATAACTTATTGTATAAATTAAAAAAATTTTTTTTTGCGATTTTGGGTTAAATTGTGTGCCTTTAAAAAATCTCCTGCTTTTTGACAAAATCTTCTTTTTTAACACAGACCTCTTGCTTTCTCTTGACTAAAGGTTGACAGGTCTTCCTTTATTTAAGTATTGTGTTCAGACTTTTCAAATTTTAAAAGATCATTTCAGTTTATATGTTTAAATAAATGTATCACATCCCCTGTTTTGTTTCGTGGTATCGGCTGATGTAATACTGTCAGTGACTAAGTAGACATGTTACTAAAAATAGACCTGGTTTTCCCAAATGTCATTTACAGAATCAACCTTTATTAGGAATGTTAAACTTTTGTCCTCTTCTACACGCACTACAAGTACCTTAAAACTAAAGACCATATGGATTAAAATTGTCCTGAACAGTTTTGGTTGGGGGTTTTTACAAGCAAGTAAGTACTATGATAATATTAAATTCCTACCATGATATGCATTTAGTAAGTAGAACTTTTGCTTGTAAGCAATTTTTTATTTTGGTCGAGAACAAGGATGTTTTTTTTTTTCTTCAGATTTTGTTCAAATTTTATCTTTTTGAGTGTAAATTAATTTTCAGATTTTTTTGTGTAAAATAATTTTTACATTTCATCTTTTTGTGCTTAAAATAATTTTTACATTGCATAGTTTTTTGTGTAAAATATATTCCATCTTTTGTATAAAATAATTTTCACATTTCATCTTTTTGTGCTTAAAATAATTTTTACATTACATAGTTTTTTGTGTAAAATATATTTCATCTTTTGTATAAAATAATTTTCACATTTCATCTTTTTTTATGTAAAATAATTTTCAGATTTTTTGGTCTAAAATAATTCTTCTAAAGTAGATAGAATTAGTCTGGAATGGGGGCGTGGGTGGAGGCGGGGGTGGGGCAGGATTTAGCTCAGTCTGTTCAGTGCTCGTCTGAGGTGCTTGTGTTGCAGGATATAACCACCTCAGTGGATCCATTGAACTGCACTCGTGGCAGGCCATCGGTCTACAGGCTGGTAGGTACTGGGTTCGGATCCCAGTCGAGGTATGGGATTTTTAATCGAGATACCGACTCCAAACCCTGAGTGCTCCGCAAGGCTCAATGGGTAGGTGTAAACCACTTGCACCGACCAGTGATCCATAACTGGTTCAACAAAGGCCATGGTTTGTGCTATCCTGCCTGAGGGAAGCGCAAATAAAAGATCCCTTGCTGCCTGTCGTAAAAAGAGTAGCCTATGTGGCGACAGCGGGTTTCCTCTAAAAACAGTGTCAGAATGACCATATGTTTGACGTCCAATAGCCGATGATAAGATAAAAAATCAATGTGCTCTAGCGGCATCGTTAAATAAAACAAACTTTACTTTACCATTGAACTGCACATAAAGGATCCCTTGCTACTAATGGAAAAATGTTCCGAGTTTCCTCTGATGACTATATATATATGTGAGTAAAAATTACCAAATGTTTGACATCCAATAGCTGATGATTAATACATCAATGTACCGAGTTTTCTCTGATGACTATATATATATATGTGAGTAAAAATTACCAAATGTTTGACATCCAATAGCTGATGATTAATACATCAATGTACCGAGTTTTCTCTGATGACTATATATATATGTGAGTCAAAATTACCAAATGTTTGACATCCAGTAGCTGATGATTAATACATCAATGTACCGAGTTTTCTCTGATGACTATATATATATGTGAGTCAAAATTACCAAATGTTTGATATCCAGTAGCTGATGGTTAATACATCAATGTTCCGAGTTTCCTCTGATGACTATATATATATATATGTGAGTCAAAATTACCAAATGTTTGACATCCAGTAGCTGATGGTTAATACATCAATGTACCGAGTTTCCTCTGATGACTATATATATATATATGTGAGTCAAAATTACCAAATGTTTGACATCCAGTAGCTGATGATTAATACATCAATGTACCGAGTTTTCTCTGATGACTATATATATATGTGAGTCAAAATTACCAAATGTTTGACATCCAGTAGCTGATGGTTAATACATCAATGTACCGAGTTTCCTCTGATGACTATATATATATATATGAGTCAAAATTACCAAATGTTTGACATCCAGTAGCTGATGGTTAATACATCAATGTACCGAGTTTCCTCTGATGACTATATATACTCTTCAAAAAAAGAAACGCAAAAGGGTACAAATGGGTTATAACTCCGATTTTATGTTTCCTACCGGTTCATGCTTTGTGAATATAAGGTCATTGCATGTCCCAAACACATTCCCACGGTTACATTCGATAAAACGCAGCTACTGTACAATAAAGTTCCAAAATGTGAATATTCTCAAAAACGCAGCCACGTGCAAACCATGTCACCACTGCACGTGCGTTGTCTGCACGTGCAACATGAACACCGACAGTATAAAAGTGCAGGGTGTTCGCTTGCCTGGCCTCTGTATCTGGCCGACAGTTGACAATCCAGGACATGCCACGTCTCAGTGAACCGCAGAGAAACAATGCCATCGGCCGACTAGACGCAGGCGAATCCAGAACGGCCGTTGCCAGGGCATTCCATGTGTCCCCAAGCACCATCTCCAGACTGTGGGACCGTTACCAGCAACATGGATCAACACGTGACCTCCCTAGATCCGGTCGACCACGGGTCACTACCCCCGGGCAGGACCGCTACATCCGGGTACGCCACCTTCGGGAACGATTGACTACTGCCACCTCCACAGCCGCAGCAATACCAGGTTTGCGCAGGATATCCGACCAGACCGTACGGAACCGCCTACGTGAGGTAGGAATTTGTGCCAGACGTCCAGTTCGAGGTGTCATCTTAACACCACAACACCGTCGACTCCGACTGCAGTGGTGCCAGATTCATCGACAATGGCCTCAACTGCGATGGAGACAGGTGTGGTTCAGTGACGAGTCCCGATTTCTGCTCCGACGTCATGATGGAAGATGTCGCGTGTATAGGCGTCGTGGTGAACGTTATGCGGCAAACTGCGTGCAGGAAGTGGACAGATTCGGCGGGGTTAATGTCATGGTGTGGGCAGCCATCTCACACACTGGCAGAACTGACCTGGTCCACGTGCAGGGCAACCTGAATGCACAGGGCTACAATGACCAGATCCTCCGGCCACACATCATTCCAGTTATGGCCAACGCCAACGCAGTGTTCCAACATGACAACGCCAGGCCTCACACAGCACGTCTCACAACGGCTTTCCTACAGAACAACAAAATTAATGTCCTTCCTTGGCCATCGATATCACCGGATTTGAACCCAATTGAGCATCTATGGGACGAGTTGGACCGACGCCTCCGACAGCGACAACCACAGCCCCAGACCCTGCCCGAGCTGGCAGCAGCCTTGCAGGCCGAGTGGGCCACCATCCCCCGGGACGTCATCCGTACTCTGGTTGCTTCAATGGGCAGGCGGTGCCAGGCAGTTGTCAACACACGCGGAGGCCACACCCGGTATTGACTCCAGATGACCTTGACCTTAGTGGTGTGTCCTATCACTTACTCACAATGGACTAGAGTGAATTGTGAACAATCCTGCAACATTTGGTAATTATCGCACTCACCATTCAATAATTAAATCAATTCTCCAAATGTTACGACAATGTGGTTTTGCGTGTCTTCTTTTGAAGAGTATATATATTGTATATGTGAGTCAAAATTACCAAATGTTTGACATCCAGTAGCTGATGGTTAATACATCAATGTACCGAGTTTCCTCTGATGACTTTATATATATGTGAGTCAAAATTACCAAATGTTTGACATCCAGTAGCTGATGGTTAATACATCAATGTACTGAGTTTCCTCTGATGACTATATATATATATGCGAGTCAAAATTACCAAATGTTTGACATCCAGTAGCTGATGATTAATACATCAATGTACCGAGTTTCCTCTGATGACTATATATATATTGTATATGTGAGTCAAAATTACCAAATGTTTGACATCCAGTAGCTGATGATTAATACATCAATGTTCCGAGTTTCCTCTGATGACTATATATATATATATATATGAGTCAAAATTACCAAATGTTTGACATCCAGTAGCTGATGATTAATACATCAATGTACCGAGTTTCCTCTGATGACTATATATATATTGTATATGTGAGTCAAAATTACCAAATGTTTGACATCCAGTAGCTGATGGTTAATACATCAATGTTCCGAGTTTCCTCTGATGACTATATATATATATATATATGAGTCAAAATTACCAAATGTTTGACATCCAGTAGCTGATGGTTAATACATCAATGTACTGAGTTTCCTCTGATGACTATATATATATATGTGAGTCAAAATTACCAAATGTTTGACATCCAGTAGCTGATGATTAATACATCAATGTACCGAGTTTCCTCTGATGACTATATATATATTGTATATGTGAGTCAAAATTACCAAATGTTTGACATCCAGTAGCTGATGATTAATACATCAATGTTCCGAGTTTCCTCTGATGACTATATATATATATATATGAGTCAAAATTACCAAATGTTTGACATCCAGTAGCTGATGATTAATACATCAATGTACCGAGTTTCCTCTGATGACTATATATATATTGTATATGTGAGTCAAAATTACCAAATGTTTGACATCCAGTAGCTGATGGTTAATACATCAATGTTCCGAGTTTCCTCTGATGACTATATATATATATATATATATGAGTCAAAATTACCAAATGTTTGACATCCAGTAGCTGATGGTTAATACATCAATGTACCGAGTTTCCTCTGATGACTATATATATATTGTATATGTGAGTCAAAATTACCAAATGTTTGACATCCAGTAGCTGATGGTTAATACATCAATGTTCCGAGTTTCCTCTGATGACTATATATATATATGAGTCAAAATTACCAAATGTTTGACATCCAGTAGCTGATGGTTAATACATCAATGTACCGAGTTTCCTCTGATTACTATATATATATGTGAGTCAAAATTACCAAATGTTTGACATCCAGTAGCTGATGGTTAATACATCAATGTTCCGAGTTTCCTCTGATGACTATATATATATATGAGTCAAAATTACCAAATGTTTGACATCCAGTAGCTGATGGTTAATACATCAATGTACCGAGTTTCCTCTGATGACTATATATATATGTGAGTCAAAATTACCAAATGTTTGACATCCAGTAGCTGATGGTTAATACATCAATGTACCGAGTTTCCTCTGATGACTATATATATATATGTGAGTCAAAATTACCAAATGTTTGACATCCAGTAGCTGATGGTTAATACATCAATGTACCGAGTTTCCTCTGATGACTATATATATATGTGAGTCAAAATTACCAAATGTTTGACATCCAGTAGCTGATGGTTAATACATCAATGTACCGAGTTTCCTCTGATGACTATATATATATGTGAGTCAAAATTACCAAATGTTTGACATCCAGTAGCTGATGGTTAATACATCAATGTACCGAGTTTTCTCTGATGACTATATATATATGTGAGTCAAAATTACCAAATGTTTGACATCCAATAGCTGATGGTTAATACATCAATGTACTGAGTTTCCTCTGATGACTATATATACCGGTATATGTGAGTCAAAATTACCAAATGTTTGACATCCAGTAGCTGATGATTAATACATCAATGTGCTCTAGTGGTGTCATTAAACAAAACAAACTTTAGTCTGGAATAATGAGAAATGTTCTTTAAATTTAGGTAATTTGTATACAGGCATCACTGTTTTAAACTTTAGTTTTGTTTTACCACAGTTTGACACCCAATAGCCGATGTATTTTTCGTGCTGGGGTGTCGTTAAACATTCATTCATTGTTTTAAAGATCATTGCAGCTAGCGGTGCACTCACTCTGTGTTGGACATGCATGTAGTACTGTGATAAAGAAGACGTTTGAGTTGTGTTCCCATGACAGCGAGTTTGAACATTTATTGGATGTAAGCATGAACAAATTGAAATCAATGAACCTGTTGGAGATTGTCAATTATTTTAATAGGTATTTTTTCTGTATGCATACAGGGGTGGGATCTAGTTCAGTTGGTAGAGCACTCGCTCGCCTGAGGTGCTTGGGTCATAGGTTCAAACCCTCTCGGTGGACCCATTCTCTGACCCCCCCCCCCCCCCCTCTCCACCATATCCCACCTAGTCCTTTGTGGCTGCTACATGTATACAGGGAGGTGAGAGCTACGCGGAAAC
This sequence comes from Gigantopelta aegis, assembly GCF_016097555.1. Classification (NCBI taxonomy): domain Eukaryota; kingdom Metazoa; phylum Mollusca; class Gastropoda; order Neomphalida; family Peltospiridae; genus Gigantopelta; species Gigantopelta aegis. Next base: position 41,404,503 of record NC_054711.1, on the reverse strand, counting down.
GCTTAAATGTGCTTTTCCATTTCGTCTAAAAAAAACAACAAAACATGATGTTCAATACTGTTGACCTCACACGGTTCATTTGCATGTTTTAACGGTTTCAAGTTTATGATGTGTGCCTTATATTGCAAGTTATAACCAGTTTAGATTTGTTAGCACTGAATGCAATTTTTGGCAGTTCCAGGGGTTGCAAACAACAATTTTCCTTTAGGAGCCCTTAAGCGGCCCCTGCATGGACCCCGGCCACAGTACGCTTTTTTGTTCCAGCCCCTCTCACATCCCTGTGTATATTAAAGGCTATGGTATGTGCTGTTCTGTTTGTAGGAAAGTGCATGCAAAAAGATCCCTTGCTGCTAATAGATAAATGTAGCAGGTTTTCTCTAGAAGACTAAATGCCAGAATTACCAAATGTTTGACATCCAGTGATTCTCAAAGCAATGTGCTCTAGTGGTGTCGTTAAACAAAACAAACTTTTAATTCTAGAACCTCCCTTAGCTACAAAGTTAATGTAGTTTTGTTTTAGGTTTCCATGCAGGCATTGTACTACCCTGTCTGTAGGATAGTGCATATAAAATATCCATTGCTGCTAATTGAAAAGAGTAGCTTATGAAGTGGCAACAGCGGGTTTCCTCTCTCAATATCTGTGTGGTCCTTAACCATATGTCTGATGCCATATAACCGTAAATAAAATGTGTTGAGTGTGTCGTTAAATAAAACAGTTCTTTCTATCATTTCAACTTATTTTCGTGCTTGTATCCAATTAAGGTTCAAGCACGCTGTCCTGGGCACACACCTCAGCTATCTGGGCTGTCTGTCCAGGACAGTGGGTTAGTTGTTAGTTGGTTAGTGGTTAGTGAGAGAGAAGAGGGTATAGTGGCTGTATACACCTACCCATCGAGCCCTTAAGAACTCGCTCTGGGTTGGAGCCGGTACCGGGCTGCGAATCCTGTACCTACCAGCCTGTAGTCCGATGGCTTAACCACTGCGTCACTGAGGCCGGTTCAGTTCTTTCTTTCTTTTTCCATGCAGGCATCTTCTATTTGTAAGTTCAAAAGCTTTCTACCATGCTACATCGAGTTAACCTTTGACTACTGTACATATGTGTTGAATGTTATGCCACTGACAAAAGGCATGCAAAGATGTATGAGAATATATATATATATGTGTGTAGGCGGGAAAGGTCTAACCAGACTTTCTTCAGGTCCACACTGCTTGGAGAGATAGTTATTAACATTACACTCTTCTTGAAACTTGTTTATAATGTACGACCATCAACTTTAGTTCAGAGGATTGAAGCTTTTCTTTAATTTAGCTTTTTACAACCTCTAGCTGCACTAGGAATGTTTAAGTGGTGGAAATTACATGCTGAAGGTTTGTTAGTGATGTGTGTAATGTGAAGATAATCACTTTATTACACTGGTAGAACATTAAGTGATGGTCACTGTCAACCGTGCTGGTCAGACCTGACCAATGTCCACCACCATGGGCACCTGTATATCTGTTAGTGATAAATACCATGGACACGCACGGCATCACTTGAAGTGGTAAGCAAGATTGTTGTAATACATTTCCATGCATTGTGTGTGTAATACAGTGTATACTGATGTAAAGAAATAAGGGAACACATCGAATTGTAGACCAAATTTAATTCACTACTAGCGTAGTAATGTCTGTATTTCATACCAAGTTGTAATGCGGGATTGAATGTCTGTAGTGTTGAATGTGTTGCCTATATGTTCAGACAATATGAATTGATTTTTGATGCAGTCATTGTTTCTTGTTGCTATCTGTGTGATCCTTTATTTCTTTCCATCAGTATATATATCTGCGTTTACACTCACACTTTAAACTAGTTTAACTAAACTGGTATAACTATAAACCATTTTATAATGTATGTGTGAACGCGATCTTTTCACTATACCAGTATAGCTGAACTGGTATAGCTAAAACACTTCGGTATATGGTTTAGTTAAACTGGCCGGTACAACTGAAATAGTTTAAGTGCACGTGTGAACACACTGTTTTTGTTAAGCTAATATAAGGCAGAATTGACAGTGACATCACAGTCAGAATAAGAAGTGTGTTGGCAATGGCCTAATTAACAGACCATTGATAGAAATAAGAAGAAACAATCACTTGTCCACCGGACAAGTATACCACAAAATCTACTTGTCCGCCAATATTTTCACTTGTCCATCTATGTAGGACAGGAGGTCGATGCAGAATGAAAAGTTAAAGCCCTTGACTTTTCTTTTTAAACCAATTCGCTTATTACTCTTCATTTCATATTGCATGTAATTTCATGACTTACGTGACTGAAACAAATTGTAGCATTGTTTACAGTCGAGAATAGTTTCAGCGTGTAAAACAGTCATAAAAAATTAGTCTTTTTGTTTAGGATTCAATGAAAACCAGTTGAATTGCTCTCAAGCACATTCCATTCAGAACACGTCACTGGTTTTCAACTTTCACTTTCAGCTGAAGGCCTGGAAATAATTGTTTGGCAGTGCTTGTCCAAATGACCTGTCATAAATGAAAATGTGCCTGTCACCAAATGTTAAAATAATGTTACTGTTGTCCTTTATTAATCAGGTACTGTTACATATACTAGTACTGACAAGTTTACATGATGGAGTGAATCTCCTCTAAACAGTAGCCTAAACCCATAGGCCAAATTGGGCCCAAGTACGTTTGATGGATATCCAGTTTACATGGGTTTGGATTGAGGTAAAAATCTTTGTTGTATTCTGTTCACTATTAAATGTGGAAAAAGTTATAAAACTGTTGAATAACAACTACAATCAAATGTGGATAAAATGAAGCAATTTATAAGCACTTAGTATATGTGTATCAGTCAGTGACATGTGTATCAGTCAGTGATATACACATATCAGTCATTCACATACGTGTATCAGTCAGTGACATGTGTATCAGTCAGTGACATATGTGTATCAGTCAATGACATATGTATCAGTCAGTGACATATGTATCAGTCAGTGACATATGTGTATCAGTCAGTGATATACACATATCAGTCAGTCACATACGTGTATCAGTCAGTGATGTGTGTATCAGTCAGTGACATGTGTATCAGTCAGTGACATATGTATATCAGTCAGTGACATGTGTATCAGTCAGTGACATATCTGTATCAGTCAGTGACGTGTATCAGTCAGTGACATATGTGTATCAGTCAGTGACATATGTGTATCAGTCATTGACATGTGTATCAGTCAGTGACATATGTGTATCAGTCAGTGACATGTATCAGTTAGTGACATATGTGTATCAGTCAGTGATATACACATATCAGTCAGTCACATACGTGTATCAGTCAGTGTGTATCAGTCAGTGACATGTGTATCAGTCAGTGACATATGTATATCAGTCAGTGACATGTGTATCAGTCAGTGACATATCTGTATCAGTCAGTGACGTGTATCAGTCAGTGACATATGTGTATCAGTCAGTGACATATGTGTATCAGTCATTGACATGTGTATCAGTCAGTGACATATCTGTATCAGTCAGTGACATGTATCAGTTAGTTACATATGTGTATCAGTCAGTGATATACACATATCAGTCAGTCACATACGTGTATCAGTCAGTGATATGCATATCAGTCAGTGACATGTGTATCAGTCAGTGACATGTGTATCAGTCAGTGACATACGTGTATCAGTCAGTGACATACGTGTATCAGTCAGTGACATATGTATCAGTCAGTGACATGTGTATCAGTCAGTGATATACACATATTAGTCAGTCACATACGTGTATCAGTCAGTGACATGTGTATCAGTCAGTGACATATGTGTATCAGTCAGTGACATGTGTATCAGTCAGTGACATATCTGTATCAGTCAGTGACGTGTATCAGTCAGTGACATATGTGTATCAGTCAGTGACATATGTGTATCAGTCAGTGACATGTGTATCAGTCAGTGACATATGTGTATCAGTCAGTGATATACACATATCAGTCAGTCACATACGTGTATCAGTCAGTGATATGCATATCAGTCAGTGACATATGTGTATCAGTCAGTGACATGTGTATCAGTCAGTGACATGTGTATCAGTCAGTGACATATGTATCAGTCAGTGACATGTGTATCAGTCAGTGATATACACATATTAGTCAGTCACATACGTGTATCAGTCAGTGACATGTGTATCAGTCAGTGACATATGTGTATCTGTCAGTGACATGTGTATCAGTCAGTGACATATGTGTATCAGTCAGTGACATGTCTATCAGTCAGTGATATACACATATCAGTCAGTCACATACATGTATCAGTCAGTGACATATGTGTATCAGTCAGTGACATGTGTATCAGTCAGTGACATACGTGTATCAGTCAGTGACATGTGTATCAGTCAGTGACATACATGTATCAGTCAGAGACATACACGTATCAGTCAGTGACATACGTGTATCAGTCAGTGACATACATGTATCAGTCAGTGACATACATGTATCAGTCAGTGACATACATGTATCAGTCAGTGACATATGTGTATCAGTCAATGACATCGGTGTATCAGTCAGTGACATACATGTATCAGTGACATCAGTGTATCAATCAGTGATGTATGTGTATCAGTCAGTGACATCGGTGTATCAATCAGTGACATACGTGTATCAGTCAGTGACATATATCAGTCAGTGACATATGTGTATCAGTCAGTGACATACGTGTATCAGTCAGTGACATATATCAGTCAGTAACATACATGTATCAGTCAGTGACATACGTGTATCAGTCAGTGACATACGTGTATCAATCAGTGACATCGGTGTATCAGTCGGTGACATACGTATATCAGTCAGTGACATACGCATATTAGTCAGTAACATACGCATATCAGTCGGTGACATATATGTATCAGTCAGTGACATACGTGTATCAGTCAGTGACATCAGTGTATCAGTCAGTGACATACATGTATCAGTCAGTGACATACGTGTATCAGTCAGTGACATCGGTGTATCAGTCAGTGACATACGTGTATCAGTCAGTGACATCGGTGTATTAGTCAGTGACATACATGTATCAGTCAGTGACATACGTGTATCAGTCAGTGACATCGGTGTATCAGTCAGTGACATATGTGTATCAGTCAGTGACATACATGTATCAATCAGTGACATACATGTATCGGTCAGTGACATAACGTATCGGTCAGTGACATACCTGTATTAGTCAGTGACATACGTGTATCAGTCAGTGACATATGTGTATCAGTCAGTGACATATGTGTATCAGTCAGTGACATATGTGTATCAGTCAGTGACATATGTGTATCAGTCAGTGACATCGGTGTATCAATCAGTGACATTGGTGTATCAGTCAGTGACATACATGTATCAGTCAGTGACATGTGTATCAGTCAGTGACATTGGTGTATCAGTCAGTGACATACATGTATCAGTCTGTGACATATGTGTATCAGTCAGTGACATACGTGTATGAGTCAGTGATATCAGTGTATTAATCAGTGACATATGTGTATCAGTCAGTGACATGTGTATCAATCAATGACATCAGTGTATCAGTCGGTGACATACGTGTATCAATCAGTGACATACATGTATTAGTCGGTAACATCGGTGTATCAATCAGTGACATGTGTATCAGTCAGTGACATACATATATCAGTCGGTGACATACATGTATCAGTCAGTGACATACGTATATCAGTGACATCTGTGTATCAATCAGTTACATACATGTATCAGTCAGTGACATACACGTATAAGTCGGTGACATACACGTATCAGTCAGTGACATACACGTATCAGTCAGTGACATACACATATCAGTCAGTGACATACACGAGTGACATACACATGTAAGTCAGTGACATACACATATAAGTCGGTGACATACACATATAAGTCAGTGACATACACGTATAAGTTGGTGACATACACGTATAAGTCGGTGACATAAACGTATAAGTCTGTGACATACACATATAAGTCTGGGAAAAAACGTATAAGTCGGTAACATACACATATAAGTCGGTGACGTAACGTATAAGTCAATGACATACATGTATAAGTCAGTGACATATATGTATCAGTCAGTGACATAGTTCCAACCGTTAGTGTGTATGTATGGTGGGGGGGGGGGGAGGGAACTAGTGATTTTTCATAAGGAGAAATAATTTTTAAGTACTAATCCCCAAGGCAAGTTCTTCTTTTTTTCACCTTGTTAGTGTTTCTGCCAGAAAGAAATTTTTTGGTATGGTGCTATGAAATTGTATATTTACAATGTGTGTGCTGAATGCATCCGCAGTCAATAGGGGTATGGGGGCCTGCCCCAGAAAGAAAATTGTGTTAGGTTTATGGTTAGGGTTAAGAAAATCATACAGTAATGATAAGAGTCATTAATTTTGTCAAAAGATAAACTGAAAAAGAAAACAAAATCTGCAGAAACATTTAGGTATATGGCGCTATAGGGCCTCCACAGGTCCAAAATATTGGACTTGAGTACTCGGGGGTCAAACTTGACCCGGACCCGAATACCCGACACTTAACCCTAGATAGTAAGGAGACTAAGGAATAAAGTAAAATAGCATTATATGCATCTTAATTCCAGCGCTGAACATGGATATCAAATCATGCCATTGTATTGCATTCCACACATTCGACTTTTGTTTTCCCTCCGTGTCTCATAACCCTATAATGTAACCGGTGGCAAGCATACGGCAAAATGACATAAACAATGAGAGATGCTCTTCCTTGCTTGGGTACCGGTACTCAAAAACCTTCATCTGTCGATCTGTCCCACATAGAGTTTTCTGGAGTTTGTTTCTTGAATGTCTCAAGATACGTAGCTCTTGTTTTGTGTATTTATGTAGAATTGTCATGTGGAGTTACAAATGAAGTTTGACTTTTATGGGATTTTGAATATTTTTGACATAGCCCTTGGGCTTAGGAGATAAGAAAATTGCTTTAGCAATACATTCAGATTTTTTAGTCATTTGAGGTCGGGGGGTGGGTGGGGGAGAGAGGCATCGTCAACACCTCTGATGGATCTGCTCCTGTTTATGTATCTGTATATCAATTGATTAATTATTACATTCATGATCAAGTACATGGTCGGTGGGGGGGGGGGGAGAGGGTGCACTACCATCCCCCTCATGGATCTGCTCCTTTTTATGTATCTGTATGCATTGTTACATGCATATTCAAAATACAGTCGGGTGGGGGGGGGGGAGGAGAGCACTGCCATCCCCCACTGATGGATCTGCTCCTTTTTATGTATCTGTATGCATTGTTACATGCATATTCAAAATACACACAGTCGGGTGGGGGGGGGGGAGGGGAGCACTGCCATCCCCCTCTCATGGATCTGCTCCTTTTTATGTATCTGTATGCATTGTTACATGCATGTTCAAAATACAGTCGGGTGGGGGGGGGGAGCACTGCCATCCCCCTCTCATGGATCTGCTCCTTTTTATGTATCTGTATGCATTGTTACATGCATATTCAAAATACACACAGTCGGGTGGGGGTGGGGGGTGGGGAGGGGAGCACTGCCATCCCCCTCTCATGGATCTGCTTCTTTTTATGTATCTATATTCATTGTTACATGCATGTTCAAAATACACACAGTCGGGTGGGGGGTGGGCTTTGGAGGGGAGCACTGCCATCCCCCTCTAATGGATCTGCTCCTTTTTATGTATCTGTATGCATTGTTACATGCATGTTCAAAATACACACAGTCGGGGGGGGGGGGGGAGGGGAGCACTGCCATCCCCCTCTCATGGATCTGCTCCTTTTTATGTATCTGTATGCATTGTTACATGCATGTTCAAAATACACACAGTTGGGTGGGGGGGGGGGAGGAGAGCACTGCCATCCCCCTCTCATGGATCTGCTCCTTTTTATGTATCTGTATGCATTGTTACATGCATATTCAAAATACACACAGTCGGGTGGGGGTGGGGGGTGGGGAGGGGAGCACTGCCATCCCCCTCTCATGGATCTGCTTCTTTTTATGTATCTATATTCATTGTTACATGCATGTTCAAAATACACACAGTCGGGTGGGGGGTGGGCTTTGGAGGGGAGCACTGCCATCCCCCTCTAATGGATCTGCTCCTTTTTATGTATCTGTATGCATTGTTACATGCATGTTCAAAATACACACAGTCGGGTGGGGGGGGGAGGGGAGCACTGCCATCCCCCTCTCATGGATCTGCTCCTTTTTATGTATCTGTATGCATTGTTACATGCATGTTCAAAATACACACAGTTGGGTGGGTGGGGGGGGAGGAGAGCACTGCCATCCCCCTCTCATGGATCTGCTCCTTTTTATGTATCTGTATGCATTGTTACATGTATGGTGGTGTCGTTAAGGAAAACCAACCTTTAAGTTTTTATGTTCAAGTACACGCAGTGAGTAAGCAACAATGATTATTACAATGTCTGGCTATTGCATTAACAATAAACACGTGATTATATATTTCATCATGCATACCGTAGGTGTTTTTTACCTGTACAGGTATGATGATATCGTCCACACTTTCACAGGTGTCAGTTAGGTTAGATGACAAAGAGTTGACAATAGTTGTGACCTTTGACACTGTCTAAGTTGTGCCAACATGAATGCGAGTTGTTTGTTGACGATTGCGTCTTTGTGATGGGGCACGTGAATCGCACTGTTAGTCTGGTTAAGGAAACCGTTTCCTTGTTTCTCACAGAGACGATGTAGCATGGACATCAAGCTTGTTTTTGTGGTCTTGTTCAAACTGCCGAGTCATGCACACTCAGTTGTTAGTTGGACCAAGTTTTATTTAAATCTAGCCGAACAATTTTGAAGTTCAGTCTCAGAAATAATGTAACAGGTAAATATTTACTTTAATCATAATTATCACAACTTTATTACCCACCTGGTGAATGTCTGGGCGTGTTTCAAAGATTTATTACATACCTATTCAATCTTACTATAGTGATAAAGATATTTTGACCAGAACTTTTAAATGGAGGAATTCCCTTTTTACTTTTACTGCAGATAGCGCCTTTTATTTACTGACATTACACAAGGCTGCTGCAGAGTATGATTCTTATCATTAAGCAAATCCATGAAAGGAGTTTTCATCATGGATGTAACAAAGTGGTGCTATGACGTTAAATTAGAACCCGTTTTTGTAAAACATAAAAGAAGGTATGTAATAAATACAGAACTTCACATACGTGTACGTTGTTTTCGCTTCCTATTTATTGGACGCATTTATTTTGTGAAAGAACATGCAGGGCTTCTAGATTATGGTAGCCCCACTCTCATGGCTAGTGATATTCAGTGTTGGGCTAGTAAATAACTACTATTGCCATGCCAGACAGGGCTTCTAGATTATGGTAGCCCCACTCTCATGGCTAGTGATATTCAGTGTTTGGCTAGTAAATAACTACTATTGCCATGCCAGACAGGGCTTCTAGATTATGGTAGCCCCACTCTCATGGCTAGTGATATTCAGTGTTGGGCTAGTAAATAACTACTATTGCCATGCCAGACAGGGCTTCTAGATTATGGTAGCCCCACTCTCATGGCTAGTGATATTCAGTGTTGGGCTAGTAAATAACTACTATTGCTATGCCCGGTAGCTAGTGATATTCAGTGTTGGGCTAGTAAATAACTACTATTGCCATGCCAGACAGGGCTTCTAGATTATGGTAGCCCCACTCTCATGGCTAGTGATATTCAGTGTTGGGCTAGTAAATAACTACTATTGCTATGCCCGGTAGCTAGTGATATTCAGTGTTGGGCTAGTAAATAACTACTATTGCCATGCCAGACAGGGCTTCTAGATTATGGTAGCCCCACTCTCATGGCTAGTGATATTCAGTGTTGGGCTAGTAAATAACTACTATTGCCATGCCAGACAGGGCTTCTAGATTATGGTAGCCCCACTTCCATGGCTAGTGATATTCAGTGTTGGGCTAGTAAATAACTACTATTGCTATGCCCGGTAGCTAGTGAAATTTGTGGGGTCAAATGTTCCAGTTAAGTCTATTTTGTAAATATGAATATCATCCCCCCCCCCCTCCCCAACCCTCCAATGTTAGTGTTTTTGAACTCTATTTTCCAACCAGCCTCGGTGGCATCGTGGTTAGGCCATTGGTCTACAGGCTGGTAGGTACTGGGTTCGGATCCCAGTCGAGGCATGGGATTTTTAATCCAAATACCGACTCCAAAACCTTAGTGAGTGCTCCGCAAGGCTCAGTGGGTAGGTGTAAACCACTTGCACCGACCAGTGATCCATAACTGGTTCAACAAAAGCCATGGTTTGTGCTATTCTGCCTGTGGGAAGCGCAAATAAAAGATCCCTTGCTGCTAATCAGAAGAGTAGCCCATGAAGTGGCGACAGCGGGTTTCCTCTGTGTGGTCCTTCATATATTTGATGTCATATAACCGTAAATAAAATATGTTGAGTGCGTAGTTAAATAAAACATTTCCTTCTTTCTTTGATGCTGTATGTAGTATTCTATATAGATTACATCTGTTAAAGGTAAATATTTATTATTTTTAATTCTTTGTAATTAACTCCAAAAGACAGTATTCTACTTCTGTCTTGAATCTGTAATTACCTAGGCAGAACGTAGCCCAGTGGTAAAGGGTTCGCTTGATGCACGGTCAGTCTGGACTCAATTCCTCCGTCGATGGGTCCATTGGGCTATTTCTCACTGCAGCCTATGCACCATGTCTGATACATCAAAGACCATGGTATGTGCTATCCTGCCTGTGGGATGGTGCATATAAAAGATCCCTTGCTACTAATGAAAAATGTAGCAGTTTTTCTCTCTAAGACTATGTCATAATTACCATACATTTGACATCCAAATTAATAGCCGACGATTAAAAAATCAGTGTGCTCAAGTGGTGTCGTTAAACAAAACTTTAGCTTTAACTGTAATTACTTTGTATAAAGATGGACTGTAGTTCAGTGGTAGAAAGTTAGTTTGTTTTGTGCTCAAGTGGTGTCGTTAAACAAAACTTTAGCTTTAACTGTAATTACTTTGTATAAAGATGGACTGTAGTTCAGTGGTAGAAAGTTAGTTTGTTTTGTGCTCTAGTGGTGTCGTTAACCAAAACAAACTTCTAATTTGATGTTCAAAATAACAAATGTACGATATGCATCATGATTCCTGATTCGCTGTGTTTTCCCCAGAAAACAAAAAGCTGAAACTTAGGTGAAATGATTTCAAAATAAGAAAGAAGAACATTGATTAACATAGTTTTACTGTAGAAATAGCTCATGTGAGCATATAGACGTAAGCAGTTACTCTCCACTTCACTGTCTTTCCATGTTAGCTCATGTTAGCATATAGACGTAAGCAGTTACTCTCCACTTCACTGTCTTTCCATGTTAGCTCATGTGAGCATATAGACGTAAGCAGTTACTCTCCACTTCACTGTCTTTCCATGTTAGCTCATGTGAGCATATAGACGTAAGCAGTTACTCTCCACTTCACTGTCTTTCCATGTTAGCTCATGTGAGCATATAGACGTAAGCAGTTACTCTCCACTTCACTGTCTTTCCATGTTAGCTCATGTGAGCATATAGACGTAAGCAGTTACTCTCCACTTCACTGTCTTTCCATGTTAGCTCATGTGAGCATATAGACGTAAGCAGTTACTCTCCACTTCACTGTCTTTCCATGTTAGCTCATGTGAGCATATAGACGTAAGCAGTTACTCTCCACTTCACTGTCTTTCCATGTTAGCTCATGTGAGCATATAGACGTAAGCAGTTACTCTCCACTTCACTGTCTTTCCATGTTAGCTCATGTGAGCATATAGACGTAAGCAGTTACTCTCCACTTCACTGTCTTTCCATGTTAGCTCATGTGAGCATATAGACGTAAGCAGTTACTCTCCACTTCACTGTCTTTCCATGTTAGCTCATGCTAGCATATAGACGTAAGCAGTTACTCTCCACTTCACTGTCTTTCCATGTTAGCTCATGCTAGCATATAGACGTAAGCAGTTACTCTCCACTTCACTGTCTTTCCATGTTAGCTCATGTGAGCATATAGACGTAAGCAGTTACTCTCCACTTCACTGTCTTTCCATGTTAGCTCATGCGAGCATATAGACGTAAGCAGTTACTCTCCACTTCACTGTCTTTCCATGTTAGCTCATGCGAGCATATAGACGTAAGCAGTTACTCTCCACTTCACTGTCTTTCCATGTTAGCTCATGCGAGCATATAGACGTAAGCAGTTACTCTCCACTTCACTGTCTTTCCATGTTAGCTCATGCGAGCATATAGACGTAAGCAGTTACTCTCCACTTCACTGTCTTTCCATGTTAGCTCATGTGAGCATATAGACGTAAGCAGTTACTCTCCACTTCACTGTCTTTCCATGTTAGCTCATGTTAGCATATAGACGTAAGCAGTTACTCTCCACTTCACTGTCTTTCCATGTTAGCTCATGCTAGCATATAGACGTAAGCAGTTACTCTCCACTTCACTGTCTTTCCATGTTAGCTCATGCTAGCATATAGACGTAAGCAGTTACTCTCCACTTCACTGTCTTTCCATGTTAGCTCATGTTAGCATATAGACGTAAGCAGTTACTCTCCACTTCACTGTCTTTCCATGTTAGCTCATGCTAGCATATAGACGTAAGCAGTTACTCTCCACTTCACTGTCTTTCCATGTTAGCTCATGTTAGCATATAGACGTAAGCAGTTACTCTCCACTTCACTGTCTTTCCATGTTAGCTCATGTTAGCATATAGACGTAAGCAGTTACTCTCCACTTCACTGTCTTTCCATGTTAGCTCATGTTAGCATATAGACGTAAGCAGTTACTCTCCACTTCACTGTCTTTCCATGTTAGCTCATGTTAGCATATAGACGTAAGCAGTTACTCTCCACTTCACTGTCTTTCCATGTTAGCTCATGTGAGCATATAGACGTAAGCAGTTACTCTCCACTTCACTGTCTTTCCATGTTAGCTCATGCTAGCATATAGACGTAAGCAGTTACTCTCCACTTCACTGTCTTTCCATGTTAGCTCATGTTAGCATATAGACGTAAGCAGTTACTCTCCACTTCACTGTCTTTCCATGTTAGCTCATACACGTAAGAGCACTTATAGACAGTAAGCAGTTACTCTCCACTTCACTGTCTTTCCATGTTAGCTCATGTGAGACATCCATAGACGTAAGCAGTTACTCTCCACTTCACTGTCTTTCCATGTTAGCTCATGTGAGCATATAGACGTAAGCAGTTACTCTCCACTTCACTGTCTTTCCATGTTAGCTCATGTGAGCATATAGACGTAAGCAGTTACTCTCCACTTCACTGTCTTTCCATGTTAGCTCATGCTAGCATATAGCAGTAAGCATGTTACTCTAGACCACTTCACTGTCTTTCCATGTTAGCTCATGCTAGCATATAGACGTAAGCAGTTACTCTCCACTTCACTGTCTTTCCATGTTAGCTCATGTGAGCATATAGACGTAAGCAGTTACTCTCCACTTCACTGTCTTTCCATGTTAGCTCATGCTAGCATATAGACGTAAGCAGTTACTCTCCACTTCACTGTCTTTCCATGTTAGCTCATGCTAGCATATAGACGTAAGCAGTTACTCTCCACTTCACTGTCTTTCCATGTTAGCTCATGCTAGCATATAGACGTAAGCAGTTACTCTCCACTTCACTGTCTTTCCATGTTAGCTCATGTGAGCATATAGACGTAAGCAGTTACTCTCCACTTCACTGTCTTTCCATGTTAGCTCATGTTAGCATATAGACGTAAGCAGTTACTCTCCACTTCACTGTCTTTCCATGTTAGCTCATGCTAGCATATAGACGTAAGCAGTTACTCTCCACTTCACTGTCTTTCCATGTTAGCTCATGCTAGCATATAGACGTAAGCAGTTACTCTCCACTTCACTGTCTTTCCATGTTAGCTCATGCTAGCATATAGACGTAAGCAGTTACTCTCCACTTCACTGTCTTTCCATGTTAGCTCATGTGAGCATATAGACGTAAGCAGTTACTCTCCACTTCACTGTCTTTCCATGTTAGCTCATGCTAGCATATAGACGTAAGCAGTTACTCTCCACTTCACTGTCTTTCCATGTTAGCTCATGCTAGCATATAGACGTAAGCAGTTACTCTCCACTTCACTGTCTTTCCATGTTAGCTCATGTTAGCATATAGACGTAAGCAGTTACTCTCCACTTCACTGTCTTTCCATGTTAGCTCATGCTAGCATATAGACGTAAGCAGTTACTCTCCACTTCACTGTCTTTCCATGTTAGCTCATGCTAGCATATAGACGTAAGCAGTTACTCTCCACTTCACTGTCTTTCCATGTTAGCTCATGTTAGCATATAGACGTAAGCAGTTACTCTCCACTTCACTGTCTTTCCATGTTAGCTCATGCTAGCATATAGACGTAAGCAGTTACTCTCCACTTCACTGTCTTTCCATGTTAGCTCATGTTAGCATATAGACGTAAGCAGTTACTCTCCACTTCACTGTCTTTCCATGTTAGCTCATGCTAGCATATAGACGTAAGCAGTTACTCTCCACTTCACTGTCTTTCCATGTTAGCTCATGTTAGCATATAGACGTAAGCAGTTACTCTCCACTTCACTGTCTTTCCATGACAGAAATAACTCATCAATAAGTACATGTATATCTCAGTTGGTGTTGGTAAATAGATACGAAATTAATTAAAATATGAATATATATATATATATAGATAGATAGATAGATAGATAGATATGTGTATGTGTATGTGTTTGTGTTTGTGTTTGTGTTTGTGTTTGTGTTTGTATATGTATATGTATATGTATATGTATATGTATATGTATATGTATATGTATAATGTATAATGTATATATACACACACACGGTGAAAATAGGAATCGATAAACAAACAAGAGTATTGTGTATCGTATTGTATTGTCAGCAGTATAGTATTGATGCATCATGAAACTGCTAGTTTGTAGCATGTTAAGAAATATGATCAACTTAATTACAAACATTTTATTTAACATGGGAATTGTTTGTTCAAGTATAAGCACCATCGTCATTGCAAAGTATTGGTTATGTTAAAATACCAAGCTATAACGTTCAGTTGATACACAGTAAAACACCAAGGTGTAACATTCAGTTGATATATGATAAAACACCAAGATGTAGCATTCAGTTAATACATAGTGAAACACCATGATGTAATGTTCAGTTGATAGATGGTAAAACACCAAGATGTAACGTTCAGTTGATACACAGTGAAACACCAAGATGTAACGTTCAGTTGATACATGGTAAAACACCAAGATGTAACATTCAGTTGATACACAGTGAAACACCAAGATGTAACGTTCAGTTGATACATGGTAAAACACCAATATGTAACGTTCAGTTGATACACAGTGAAACACCAAGATGTAACGTTCAGTTGATACACAGTGAAACACCAAGATGTAACGTTCAGTTGATACACAGTGAAACACCAAGATGTAACGTTCAGTTGATACATGGTAAAACACCAAGATGTAACGTTCAGTTGATACACAATGAAACACCAAGCTATAACGTTCAGTTGATACACAGTAAAACACCAAGCTATAACGTTCAGTTGATATATGATAAAACACCAAGATGTAGCGTTCAGTTGATACACAGTGAAACACTCAGATGTAACGTTTAGTTAATACACAGTAAAACACCAAGATGTAACGTTCAGTTGATACACAGTGAAACACCAAGATGTAGCATTCAGTTGATACACAGTGAAACAACAAGATGTAACGTTCAGTTGATACACAGTGAAACACCAAGATGTAACGTTCAGTTGATACATGGTAAAACACCAAGATGTAACGTTCAGTTAATACACAGTGAAACACCAAGATGTAACGTTCAGTTGATACACAGTGAAACACCAAGATGTAATGTTCAGTTGATACACAGTAAAACACCAAGATGTAGCGTTCAGTTGATACACAGTAAAACACCAAGATGTAACGTTCAGTTGATACACAGTGAAACACCAAGATGTAACGTTCAGTTGATACACGGTAAAACACCAAGATGTAACGTTCAGTTGATATATGGTAAAACACCAAGATGTAACGTTCAGTTGATACACAGTGAAACACCAAGATGTAACGTTCAGTTGATACACGATAAAACAGTTGATACATGGTAAAACACCAAGATGTAATGTTCAGTTGATACACAGTGAAACACCAAGATGTAACGTTCAGTTGATACACAGTGAAACACCAAGGTGTAACGTTCAGTTGATACATGGTAAAACACCAAGATGTAACGTTCAGTTGATACACAGTGAAACACCAAGATGTAACGTTCAGTTGATACATGGTAAAACACCAAGATGTAACGTTCAGTTGATACACAGTGAAACACCAAGCTATAACGTTCAGTTGATACACAGTAAAACACCAAGGTGTAACGTTCAGTTGATATATGATAAAACACCAAGATGTAACGTTCAGTTGATACACAGTGAAACACCAAGATGTAACGTTCAGTTGATACACGATAAAACAGTTGATACATGGTAAAACACCAAGATGTAATGTTCAGTTGATACACAGTGAAACACCAAGATGTAACGTTCAGTTGATACACAGTGAAACACCAAGGTGTAACGTTCAGTTGATACATGGTAAAACACCAAGATGTAACGTTCAGTTGATACACAGTGAAACACCAAGATGTAACGTTCAGTTGATACATGGTAAAACACCAAGATGTAACGTTCAGTTGATACACAGTGAAACACCAAGATGTAACGTTCAGTTGATACATGGTATAACACCAAGATGTAACGTTCAGTTGATACACAGTGAAACACCAAGCTATAGCGTTCAGTTGATACACAGTAAAACACCAAGGTGTAACGTTCAGTTGATATATGATAAAACACCAAGATGTAGCGTTCAGTTGATACACAGTGAAACACCAAGATAAACGTTCAGTTGATACACGGTAAAACACCAAGATGTAACATTCAGGATGTAACATTCAGTTGATACACGGTAAAACACCAAGATGTAACGTTCAGTTGATACACGGTAAAACACCAAGATGTAACGTTCAGTTGATACGAAACCAGACATATGACATATTGTTTGTGTTTTATTTCAAGGGTTGCTGTGGAAACTTGATTCAGTGATGACCTTTTCTGATTGTAAAGTATAGTGCATAAGAGTAAATACATGGAAGGAAAAAGTATTGTATTTAACAACATGCACTGATCTTTTTTATATGTATCATTTGGTGGTGATGGACGTATGCTGTCGTACCACACAAATAATGAGATAGTAAACCATCTATTACTACTCTTTTCGATTTGTAGCAAGGGATCTTGTATATGCACCAGACAGGATAGTACATACCACAGCCTTTGTTTGTACCAGTTGTGGAGCACTAGCTTGAATGAAAAATAGCTCAATGGGCCCACAGACAGAGTTTGATCCTAGTACCCAATGTGGTTGATCTCCACAGTATAATGGCATGATTTACACCAATGATAAATTTAAGACCAAGAAATGTTGGTTTCAATAGGAGTCGAATTTAGTCAGTGTCTGATTTTTGCAGGTTTTACTGTGCGTGGGTACATGTATACAAGGGCATTATGACTGCTGTTTAGTTCTGTTTGAATTTTCAACATTCCTGACTATTTTCTCTGGAAGTGCACCTGGGGACAGTATTAGGAGAGCTGTTTTTGGATATTTGAAAAGATCAAGTTAACTCCCAACCACACAGAAGAGAACGGTTTCACTATAGTCCGTCCCACAGGGAACGCCCTTTTTCATACTGTAGAATTTACTACAATCATTTATATATGAGCCGATTGTTTTCTAAATTGCACACAAATAGGTTGTTTTTGTTTTTTTTGGGATTGTTTGTTATTTTCCAAATTCTTTTAATTTTCTTCTTGCGTCAAACCAAACTGAAATTATTTTAAAAAAAAATTTTTATAGGAGGATGGGACGGACTGTAGGTAACTTTACGAGCTGGTAATAAATATTTCAGATTGTGTTTACCATCGTCTCTCTAAACGCCTGGCGCACACTGGCATCGGTCATACAAATCTTCTCACTGTCCTCAACAGTGATCTGAGAGGTCAACGTGAAAGCTGTATGTCAAAGGTCAAGGCTTGTTTAGTGATATTTTTGGCTTCTCGATTGTTGGGACACCTCTTAGCGTTTATTTGCATGTTGTTGCCACACAGTAGGTAATGATGAATAGGACGAGCTTGCCCGTTGGCTGTGCAAATGTTTAATCTTAATTATGTGATTTGTCTTCGGAGTCACTTTCTGTAACCCGTTGTTTGTACACGAGTGTTTGAGTAGTTGTTATCGGGGTTTTGTAGTTGTTATCATGTTTGAGTAGTTGTTATCATGTTTGAGTAGTTGTTATCACACTTGAGTAGTTGTTACCACACTTGAGTAGTTGTTATCGGGGTTTTGTAGTTGTTATCACGTTTGAATAGTTGTTATCATGTTTGAGTAGTTGTTATCACATTTGAGTAGTTGTTACCACACTTGAGTAGTTCACATTGTTATCATCTTTGAGTAGTTGTTATTGGGTTTGAGTAGTTGTTACAGGGTAATTTTGTTAACTAGTTAAACATGGATGTGCAGTGTTCGAGATTATCGATATCCCAATATCCCGGGGATATCAGAATTTAATTTTGGATACCAGTAGTGGGTTTCCTCTGATGACTACGAGTACAAAATTACCAAATATTTAACATCCAGTAGCCAATGATTAATTAATCAATGTGCTCTAGTGGTGTCTTTAAACACTCCCCCCAAAAAAAAATCCACCTAAATTAAGTGTGTATATTTGGAGACAGCCAGTGCACCACAACTTGCATATCAAATGCTGTGGAATGTGCTGTCATATCTGTGGATGGTGCATATATATAATGATCCCTTGCTACTAATGTAAAATGTAGTGGGTTTCCTCTCTATATGTCAGATATGACCAAATATGACCAAATGTTTGACAGCCAACAGGCAATGATTAATAAATCAATGTGCTCTAGTGGTGTCGTTAAAAAAAAAAACTTTAACCTTAACTTTCGACATAAGTTTCTTTAAATTTCTAAATGGGAGGTGAGGGAGGTCAAAGATACTATTCACAAAACGATATATCGCATACCACTACAGACCACAGTCACAGTGTGTCTACTCAAAGATACTATTCACAAAACGATATATCTCATACCACTACAGACCACAGTCACAGTGTGTCTACTCAAAGACACTATTCACAAAACAATATATCTCATACCACTACAGACCACAGTCACAGTGTGTTTACTCAAAGATACTATTCACAAAACAATATATCTCATACCACTACAGACCACAGTCACAGTGTGTCTACTCAAAGATACTATTCACAAAACGATATATCTCATACCACTACAGACCACAGTCACAGTGTGTCTACTCAAAGACACTATTCACAAAACGATATATCTCATACCACTACAGACCACAGTCACAGTGTGTCTACTCAAAGATACTATTCACAAAACGATATATCTCATACCACTACAGACCACAGTCACAGTGTGTTTACTCAAAGACACTATTCACAAAACGATGTATCTCATACCACTACAGACCACAGTCACAGTGTGTCTACTCAAAGACACTATTCACAAAACAATATATCTCATACCACTACAGACCACAGTCACAGTGTGTCTACTCAAAGACACTATTCACAAAACAATATATCTCATACCACTACAGACCACAGTCACAGTGTGTCTACTCAAAGATACTATTCACAAAACGATGTATCTCATACCACTACAGACCACAGTCACAGTGTGTCTACTCAAAGATACTATTCACAAAACGATATATCTCATACCACTACAGACCACAGTCACAGTGTGTCTACTCAAAGATACTATTCACAAAACGATGTATCTCATACCACTACAGACCACAGTCACAGTGTGTCTACTCAAAGATACTATTCACAAAACGATGTATCTCATACCACTACAGACCACAGTCACAGTGTGTCTACTCAAAGATACTATTCACAAAACGATATATCTCATACCACTACAGACCACAGTCACAGTGTGTCTACTCAAAGACACTATTCACAAAACTATATATCTCATACCACTACAGGCCACAGTCACAGTGTGTCTACTCGGAGACACTATTCACAAAACGATATATCTCATACCACTACAGGCCACAGTCACAGTGTGTCTACTCGGAGACACTATTCACAAAACAATATATCTCATACCACTACAGGCCACAGTCACAGTGTGTCTACTCGGAGACACTATTCACAAAACAATATATCTCATACCACTGCAGGCCACAGTCACAGTGTGTATACTCGGAGACACTATTCACAAAACAATATATCTCATACCACTGCAGGCCACAGTCACAGTGTGTATACTCGGAGACACTATTCACAAAACAATATATCTCATACCACTGCAGGCCACAGTCACAGTGTGTATACTCGGAGACACTATTCACAAAACGATATATCTCATACCACTGCAACCACAGTCACAGTGTGTATACTCGGAGACACTATTCACAAAACGATATATCTCATACCACTGCAACCACAGTCACAGTGTGTCTACTCGGAGACACTATTCACAAAACGATATATCTCATACCACTACAGGCCACAGTCACAGTGTGTCTACTTGGAGACACTATTCACAAAACAATATATCTCATACCACTACAGGCCACAGTCACAGTGTGTCTACTTGGAGACACTATTCACAAAACGATATATCTCATACCACTACAGGCCACAGTCACAGTGTGTCTACTTGGAGACACTATTCACAAAACAATATATCTCATACCACTGCAGGCCACAGTCACAGTGTGTCTACTCGGAGACACTATTCACAAAACAATATATCTCATACCACTGCAGGCCACAGTCACAGTGTGTATACTCGGAGACACTATTCACAAAACGATATATCTCATACCACTGCAGGCCACAGTCACAGTGTGTATACTCGGAGACACTATTCACAAAACGATATATCTCATACCACTACCACAGTGTGCAGACACTATTCACAAAACGATATATCTCATACCACTGCAGGCCACAGTCACAGTGTGTATACTCGGAGACACTATTCACAAAACGATATATCTCATACCACTGCAGACCACAGTCACAGTGTGTCTACTCGGAGACACTATTCACAAAACGATATATCTCATACCACTACAGGCCACAGTCACAGTGTGTCTACTTGGAGACACTATTCACAAAACGATATATCTCATACCACTACAGGCCACAGTCACAGTGTGTCTACTTGGAGACACTATTCACAAAACGATATATCTCATACCACTACAGGCCACAAGCTCCAACCATGGAATTATTTAAGTGTTCAGCATAATTTGCTTTATTCCTAGTTAGTGGAGGTGTCAAAGTGTGCCAAATCGTGGTCGTATGTTTTATGTTATACACATGCAGTTGCTATGAATCATATCATTTCTGTCCATGCATTTCTAGCATTATAGACCAAGGCATCGAGACATCATACATATTTTACATGTGACGTGTGACACAAAGTCCTAAACAAATTGTTGTTGTTTATGTTTGCGTTGTAAATTGCAGCCAGTTGAACATGATTTCATTTCTGTTTTCTTCTCTCAGATCGGAGATGACAGTTGAACATGATTTCATTTCTGTTTTCTTCTCTCAGATCGGAGATGATCTTGGTTAGTCATTGATGCTCTGCATCGTCAGAAGACGTTCGCTTGTGAATCCAGCCATCGATATCAAACAGACCCCAACAGGCAACTGTACATAGCTGTAAGTACCATTTTATGTATCTGTGTTCACTGTACATAACTGTAAGTACCATTTTATGTACCTGTCTTCACTGTACATAACTGTAAGTATCATTTTATATACCTGTGTTCACTGTACATAGCTGTAAGTACCATTTTATGTACTTGTGTTCACTGTACATAGCTGTAAGTACCATTTTATGTACCTGTCTTCACTGTACATAACTGTAAGTACCATTTTATGTACCTGTGTTCACTGTACATAGCTGTAAGTACTATTTTATGTACCTGTGTTCACTGTACATAGCTGTAAGTACCATTTTATGTATCTGTGTTCACTGTACATAGCTGTAAGTACCATTTTATGTACCTGTATTCACTGTAAGTACCATTTTATGTATCTGTGTTCACTGTACATAACTGTAAGTACCATTTTATGTACCTGTATTCACTGTACATAACTGTAAGTACCATTTTATGTACCTGTATTCACTGTACATAACTATCATTTTATATACCTGTGTTCACTATACATAGCTGTAAGTACCATTGTATGTATCTGTGTTCACTGTACATAACTGTAAATACCATTTTATGTATCTGTGTTCACTGTACATAACTGTAAGTACCATTTTATGTACCTGTGTTCACTGTAAATAACTAACAACACCACTATAAAGTCCAATGTGCCCACCAACAGGGATAGATCCTAGACTAACCGCACATCAAGCGAGTGGTTTACCATTGGGCTATGTCCCACCCTACATCATTATTACCATAGGCAGAATGCTTAAACAAAAATTAAAAACTTTCCCACATTCAGTTGTGTAAATTATAAACCAACTCACTGCTTGGCTGTGCTGTGTATTCTACACTTGTGAACGAATGTGCGGTCACTGATGATAGATAAACAGGATATGCCCAAGACAGTCGTGATGAACCTTCAATAATGTAAGCACAAGTCAAATGGTTGATTGATCGAGATAAACAGTTTTACCAGTCAGCATCATAGCTTGTGGAGTATAGTTTTGTGAGTATCTTCAGTTGAACAGATGTTAAAGCCAGTGAGTCCATCTGTCCATCCATCAGTTCATCCATCTGTCACTTTAGCCATTTGCCCATCATTTTATCTCATCCATCCATCCATCCACCCATCCATCCATCCACCCATCCACCCACCCGTCCAACTCATCCATCCATCCAACTCATCATTTCATTCATTCATCCAACCATCCATCTCATCCTCCCATCACATCCATCCATTTATCCATCCCATTCTCTGTCACATCTATCTATCTCATCCATACTTTCATCCATCCATCCCATTCATCCATTCCATCTAACCCATCCATCCGTTCCATCCATCCATCCATCCATACATCCATCCATCCAAACCATCCATCCATCCATCCAAACCATCCATCCATCCGTCCATCTGTCCGTCCGTCCATCCATCCATCCATCCATCCATCCATCCATCCATCCATCCAACCATCCATCCAACCATCCATCCAAACCATCCATCCATCAATCCCATCCAAACCATCCATCCATCCAAACCATCCATCCATCCAAATCCATCCATCCATCCAAACCATCCATCCATCCCATCTATCCATCCATCCCATCCAAACCATCCATCCATCCACCCAAATCATCCGTCCATCTGTCCGTCCATCCATCCATCCGTCCATCCATCCATCCATCCATCCATCCATCAATCCATCCATCCAAACCATCCATCCATCCTTCCATCCATCCAAACCATCCATCCATCCATCCATCCATCAATCCATCCATCAATCCCATCCAAACCATCCATCCATCCATCCATCCATCCAAACCATCCATCCAAACCATCCATCCATCCATCCATTCATCCAAACCATCCATCCAAACCATCCATCCATCCATCCCATCCATCCATCCATCCATCCAAACCATCCATCCATCCATCCAAACCATCCATCCAAACCATCCATCCATCCATCCATCCATCTATCCATCCAAACCATCCATCCATCCATCCATCCAAACCATCCATCAATTCATCCATTCATCCATCCATCCATCCATCATTACAGTTTGTACGTGGCTGAGACTTGATGTGAAATGTTGGTTTATTTTTGTTCATCATCCCATTCGTCCATCCATCCGTCCATCATTACAGTTTGTATGGCTTTGACTTGATGTGAAATGTTAGTTTATTTTTTTCCTAGTCTGTGTTGATGACTGCACCCATCTATTATATAAGGTCATCCATCCATCCATCCATCCATCCATCCATCCATCCATCCATCCATCCATATACCCACTGTATTATATAAGGTGATTTCATCCATCCATCCATCCATCCATCCATCCATACACCCACTGTATTATATAAGGTGATTTCATCCATCCATCCATCCATCCATCCATCCATCCATACACCCACTGTATTATATAAGGTGATTTCATCCATCCATCCATCCATCCATCCATCCATCCATACACCCACTGTATTATATAAGGTGATTTCATCCATCCATCCATCCATCCATCCATCCATACACCCACTGTATTATATAAGGTGATTTCATCCATCCATCCATCCATCCATCCATCCATCCATCCATACACCCACTGTATTATATAAGGTGATTTCATCCATCCATCCATCCATCCATCCATCCATACACCCACTGTATTATATAAGGTGATTTCATCCATCCATCCATCATTACAGTTTGTATGGCTTTGACTTGATGTGAAATGTTAGTTTATTTTTTTCCTAGTCTGTGTTGATGACTGCACCCATCCATCCATCCATCCATCCATCCATCCATCCATCCATACACCCACTGTATTATATAAGGTGATTTCATCCATCCATCCATCCATCCATCCATCCATACACCCACTGTATTATATAAGGTGATTTCATCCATCCATCCATCCATCCATCCATACACCCACTGTATTATATAAGGTGATTTCATCCATCCATCCATCCATCCATCCATACACCCACTGTATTATATAAGGTGATTTCATCCATCCATCCATCCATCCATCCATCCATACACCCACTGTATTATATAAGGTGATTTCATCCATCCATCCATCCATCCATCCATCCATACACCCACTGTATTATATAAGGTGATTTCATCCATCCATCCATCCATCCATCCATACACCCACTGTATTATATAAGGTGATTTCATCCATCCATCCATCCATCCATCCATCCATACACCCACTGTATTATATAAGGTGATTTCATCCATCCATCCATCCATCCATCCATACACCCACTGTATTATATAAGGTGATTTCATCCATCCATCCATCCATCCATCCATCCATACACCCACTGTATTATATAAGGTGATTTCATCCATCCATCCATCCATCCATCCATCCATACACCCACTGTATTATATAAGGTGATTTCATCCATCCATCCATCCATCCATCCATCCATCCATACACCCACTGTATTATATAAGGTGATTTCATCCATCCATCCATCCATCCATCCATCCATACACCCACTGTATTATATAAGGTGATTTCATCCATCCATCCATCCACCCATCCATCCATACACCCACTGTATTATATAAGGTGATTTCATCCATCCATCCATCCATCCATCCATACACCCACTGTATTATATAAGGTGATTTCGTCCGTCCGTCCGTCATTACAGTTTGTATGGCTGAGATTTGATGTGAAATGTTTGTGTATTTTTGTTCCTAGTCTATGTTGATGACTACACCCACTGTATTATATAAGGCGATTTCATTGAGCAGCTTTACACTGTTAGTCTCTCTGATTAGAAGCCACCGATGGCATAAGTCATGATTACAACAGTACACAATATAGCCATCAGAATTAAAGAGTTCATTTTGTTTAATGACACCACTAGAGCACATTTGTTTTATTAATCATCGACTATTGGATGTCAAACATTTGGTCATTCTGACTTATAGTCATCAGAGGAGTAAAGTTTGTTTTGTTTAACGACACCACTAGAGCACATTGATTTATTAATCATCGGCTATTGGATGTCAAACATAAGGTCATTTTGACAGTCTTAGAGAGGAAACCCGCTACATTTGTCTTATTAGTAGCAAGGATTTCCGCTTTTTAAATATTCCGTTACCTATATTTATTTTCCGCTTGTTATAATTTTTAACAAGTCACTGTCTCTTAGTCTGCATTAACATTGCTATATGTTCGAGTAAAATCAGGTTTTTTGGTAAGGTGCACAATCATGTCTGAGTCATAGAGAGGAAACCTGCTACATTTTTCCATTAGTTGCATTTATGTGCACCATCCCACAGACAGGATAGCACATACCACAGCCTTTGATATACCAGTCGTGGTGCACTGGCTGGAACAAGAAATAACCCAATTGGCCCACTGACGGGGATTGATTCTAGACTGACCGTGCATCAGGCGTACGCTGTACGTCCCGCTGCCCCATTCGGAAGTAATGTGGTCATTCTGATGAGGTATAATACTATAGACCTGTGTATATGTGTGTGTGTCGGTGTGTGTTTGTGTGGTGTGGTCATTCTGATGAGGTATAATACTATAGACCTGTGTATATGTGTGTGTGTCGGTGTGTGTTTGTGTGGTGTGGTCATTCTGATGAGGTATAATACTATAGACCTGTGTATATGTGTGTGTGTCGGTGTGTTTGTGTGGTGTGGTCATTCTGATGAGGTATAATACTATAGACCTGTGTATATGTGTGTGTGTCGGTGTGTGTTTGTGTGGTGTGGTCATTCTGATGAGGTATAATACTATAGACCTGTGTATATGTGTGTGTGTCGGTGTGTGTTTGTGTGGTGTGGTCATTCTGATGAGGTATAATACTATAGACCTGTGTATATGTGTATGTGTCGGTGTGTGTTTGTGTGGTGTGGTGTTTGTGTGGTGTGGTGTTTGTGGTGTATATGTGTTTGTGTCTGTGTGGTGTGTGTGTGTGGTGTGGTATTTGCGTGGTGTTTGTGTAGTCTGTGGTGTGGTGTGTGTGTTGGTGTGGTGTTTGTGTGTGTTGATGTGGTGTGTGTGCAGTGTGGTGTGTGTGTTGGTGTGGTGTGTGGTGTTGGTGTGGTGTGTGTGTTTGTGCAGTGGTATGGTGTGTGTGTATGGTATGTGTGTGGTGTAGTCTGGTGTTTGTGTGTGGTGTGTGTGTTGGTGTGGTGTGTGTGTGTGTTTGTGCAATGTGGTGTGTTGGTGTGGTGTTGGTGTGGCTTGGTGTTTATATGTGTGTTTGTGTGGGTGTGGTGTGCGTCTGTGTGTTAGAATAGTTACTGAATCATGAATCATGTGTCTGTGTGTGTGTGTGTGTGTGTGTTAGATGAGTTACTGAATCATGAATCATGTGTCTGTGTGTGTGTGTGTTAGATGAGTTACTGAATCATGTGTCTGTGTGTGTGTGTGTGGTGTGTGTGTGTTAGATGAGTTACTGAATCATGTGTGTGTGTGTGTTTTAGATGAGTTACTGACTCATGTGTCTGTGTGTGTGTGTGTGTGTGTGTGTGTGTGTGTGTGTGTGTGTTTGTGTGGTGTGTGTATGTGTGTTAGATGAGTTACTGAATCATGTGTTTGTGTGTGTGTGTGTGTGTGTGTGTGTTAGATGAGTTACTGAATCATGCGTTTGTGTGTATGTGCATGAACATATGTGTGTGCCATTAATTACCATGATACATATAATGCAACGTAATATTTCGAGATATGAATTGAATCACAAATCTCCACTGACGTATTACATGTATTTCGTTTGTACATCTCCTCAGCACTTTGTCATTTAAGCAGTTCAACAGGTGATAAATATCTGTTCTGCTTGGTGCACACATATGGCTGAGTGCTCACTTCAGGTGCTTGTGTCACAGGATCAAACCACCTCGGTGGATCTATTCAGCTGATTGGGGCGTTTCTCGTTCCAACCAGTGCACCACAACTGGTCAAAGGCCATACTTTCCTGTCTGTGGGAAAGTGCATATAAAAGAGTCCTTGCTGTATTAGGAAAAGTGTAGTGTGTTTCCTCTGATGACTACATGTCAGAATTACCAAATGTTTGACATCTAATAGCCGATTATTAATTAATCAGTGTGCCCCAGTGGTGTCGTTAAACAAAACAAACTTTTTAACATATGATACCTGTAATAATGAAGATATCTAATTTTTCATTTCTTATTTTACTGTATGTTATGTTATTCTGTTAGGGGGCGGGACATAGCCCAGTGGTAAAGCGTCCGCTCGATGCACGGTTGGTCTGGGATCGATCCCCGTTGGTGGGCCCATTGGACTATTTCTCGTTCCAGCCAGTGCACCAAGTGGTATGTACTATCCTGTCTGTGGGATGGTGCATATAAAAGATGCCTTGCTGCTAATTGAAAAGAGTAGCCCATGAAGTTTCCTTTCTCAATATCTCTGTGGTCCTTAACCATATGTCTGATGCCATATAACCATAAATAAAATGTGTTGAGTGAGTCGTTAAATAAAACATTCCTTTCTTTTTTCTTTCTTTTTTATTCTGTTAGGTCTACAGGTAGCTGTATGAGAATCACAATGTATTACTGTGTGTAACTCTTGTATTACAGAAGTCAAGGTATACAGGTAGCTGTATGAGAATCATAATGTATTACTGTGTGTAACTCTTGTATTACAGAAGCCAAGTTCTACAGGTAGCTGCATGAGAATCACAATGTATTACTGTGTGTAACTCTTGTATTACAGAAGCCAAGGTCTACAGGTAGCTGCATGAGAATCACAATGTATTACTGTGTGTAACTCTTGTATTACAGAAGTCAAGGTCTACAGGTAGCTGCATGAGAATCACAATGTATTACTGTGTGTAACTCTTGTATTACAGAAGCCAAGTTCTACAGGTAGCTGCATGAGAATCACAATGTATTACTGTGTGTAACTCTTGTATTACAGAAGCCAAGGTCTACAGGTAGCTGCATGAGAATCACAATGTATTACTGTGTGTAACTCTTGTATTACAGAAGCCAAGGTCTACAGGTAGCTGCATGAGAATCACAATGTATTACTGTGTGTAACTCTTGTATTACAGAAGTCAAGGTATACAGGTAGCTGCATGAGAATCACAATGTATTACTGTGTGTAACTCTTGTATTACAGAAGTCACAGTATACAGGTAGCTGCATGAGAATCACAATGTATTACTGTGTGTAACTCTTGTATTACAGAAGCCAAGGTATACAGGTAGCTGCATGAGAATCACAATGTATTACTGTGTGTAACTCTTGTATTACAGAAGCCAAGGTCTACAGGTAGCTGCATGAGAATCACAATGTATTACTGTGTGTAACTCTTGTATTACAGAAGCCAAGGTCTACAGGTAGCTGCATGAGAATCACAATGTATTACTGTGCTAACTCTTTTATTACAGAAGCCAAGGTATACAGGTAGCTGTATGAGAATCACAATGTATTACTGTGTGTAACTCTTGTATTACAGAAGCCAAGGTCTACAGGTAGCTGCATGAGAATCACAATGTATTACTGTGTGTAACTCTTGTATTACAGAAGCCAAGGTCTACAGGTAGCTGCATGAGAATCACAATGTATTACTGTGCTAACTCTTTTATTACAGAAGCCAAGGTATACGGGTAGCTGTATGAGAATCACAATGTATTACTGTGTGTAACTCTTGTATTACAGAAGCCAAGGTATATGGGTAGCTGTATGAGAATCACAATGTATTACTGTGTGTAACTCTTGTATTACAGAAGTCAAGGTATACAGGTAGCTGTATGAGAATCATAATGTATTACTGTGTGTAACTCTTGTATTACAGAAGCCAAGTTCTACAGGTAGCTGCATGAGAATCACAATGTATTACTGTGTGTAACTCTTGTATTACAGAAGCCAAGGTCTACAGGTAGCTGCATGAGAATCACAATGTATTACTGTGTGTAACTCTTGTATTACAGAAGCCAAGGTCTACAGGTAGCTGCATGAGAATCACAATGTATTACTGTGTGTAACTCTTGTATTACAGAAGTCAAGGTATACAGGTAGCTGCATGAGAATCACAATGTATTACTGTGTGTAACTTTTGTATTACAGAAGTCAAGGTATACAGGTAGCTGCATGAGAATCACAATGTATTACTGTGTGTAACTCTTGTATTACAGAAGCCAAGGTCTACAGGTAGCTGCATGAGAATCACAATGTATTACTGTGTGTAACTCTTGTATTACAGAAGCCAAGGTCTACAGGTAGCTGCATGAGAATCACAATGTATTACTGTGCTAACTCTTTTATTACAGGAGCCAAGGTATACAGGTAGCTGTATGAGAATCACAATGTATTACTGTGTGTAACTCTTGTATTACAGAAGCCAAGGTCTACAGGTAGCTGCATGAGAATCACAATGTATTACTGTGTGTAACTCTTGTATTACAGAAGCCAAGGTCTACAGGTAGCTGCATGAGAATCACAATGTATTACTGTGCTAACTCTTTTATTACAGAAGCCAAGGTATACAGGTAGC
Source organism: Gigantopelta aegis (assembly GCF_016097555.1). Taxonomy (NCBI): domain Eukaryota; kingdom Metazoa; phylum Mollusca; class Gastropoda; order Neomphalida; family Peltospiridae; genus Gigantopelta; species Gigantopelta aegis. The sequence continues at coordinate 41,374,118 of NC_054711.1, read as the reverse complement.
TGTATGAGAATCACAATGTATTACTGTGTGTAACTCTTGTATTACAGAAGTCAAGGTATACAGGTAGCTGTATGAGAATCACAATGTATTACTGTGTGTAACTCTTGTATTACAGAAGTCAAGGTATACAGGTAGCTGTATGAGAATCATAATGTATTACTGTGTGTAACTCTTGTATTACAGAAGTCAAGGTATACAGGTAGCTGTATGAGAATCACAATGTATTACTGTGTGTAACTCTTGTATTACAAAGTCAAGGTATACAGGTAGCTGTATGAGAATCACAATGTATTACTGTGTGTAACTCTTGTATTACAGAAGTCAAGGTATACAGGTAGCTGTATGAGAATCACAATGTATTACTGTGTGTAACTCTTGTATTACAGAAGCCAAGGTCTACAGGTAGCTGCATGAGAATCACAATGTATTACTGTGTGTAACTCTTGTATTACAGAAGCCAAGGTCTACAGGTAGCTGCATGAGAATCACAATGTATTACTGTGTGTAACTCTTGTATTACAGAAGCCAAGGTCTACAGGTAGCTGCATGAGAATCACAATGTATTACTGTGTGTAACTCTTGTATTACAGAAGCCAAGGTCTACAGGTAGCTGCATGAGAATCACAATGTATTACTGTGTGTAACTCTTGTATTACAGAAGCCAAGGTCTACAGGTAGCTGCATGAGAATCACAATGTATTACTGTGTGTAACTCTTGTATTACAGAAGTCAAGGTATACAGGTAGCTGCATGAGAATCACAATGTATTACTGTGTGTAACTCTTGTATTACAGTAGCCAAGGTCTACAGGTAGCTGCATGAGAATCACAATGTATTACTGTGTGTAACTCTTGTATTACAGAAGTCAAGGTATACAGGTAGCTGCATGAGAATCACAATGTATTACTGTGTGTAACTCTTGTATTACAGAAGTCAAGGTATACAGGTAGCTGCATGAGAATCACAATGTATTACTGTGTGTAACTCTTGTATTACAGAAGTCAAGGTATACAGGTAGCTGCATGAGAATCACAATGTATTACTGTGCTAACTCTTTTATTACAGAAGCCAAGGTATACAGCATGTACTCCCAGTCATTAACATTTTATAGCTATGTTGGCACAGTCAGGTTATGCATGTGGGTATTGTTTACACAAGCAATATTTGCAATATTAATATTTATAAGGAAAGAAGTTTGTTTTGTTTAACAATACCACTAGAGAACAGTGATTTCTTTATCATCGACAAACATGTACAGTGAAACCCCACTAAACCGGACACCCTCGGGACCAAGTAAAAAGTCCTGTTTTAAGAGGTATATGGTTTAGAGAGATTCTCTTGTGTACAGATATTTAAAATGGGGCCCCAAAACATGTCTGGCTTTGAGGGAATTCCGGTTTACAGAGGGTCCGGTTTTGAGGTAATTCTGGTTTACAGAGGGTTCGGTTTTGAGAGAATTCTGGTTTACAGAGGGTTCAGTTTTGAGGGAATTCCGGTTTACAGAGGGTCCGGTTTTGAGGGAATTCCGGTTTACAGAGGGTCCGTTTTTGAGGGAATTCCAGTTTACAGAGGGTTCGTTTTTGAGGTAATTCCGGTTTACAGAGGGTCCGGTTTTGAGGGAATTCCGGTTTACAGAGGGTCCGGTTTTGAGGTAATTCCGGTTTACAGAGGGTCCGGTTTTGAGAGGTTTCACTATGTGTACATGTAGAGTTAGAAGAAACCTACTTCAATCGGCAGCAAAGGATAATTTTCAAATACTTTCCCACAGATAGGACAGCACATACCATTGCCTTTGTTAGGTGAAGCACTGGTTAGGATGGTGTGTGTGTGGTAACTCCAGTCAGAGAATAGTTATAGTGAGGGGGTTTGATACCATTACCCAAGCACTGTGGGAAATCACTCTAAGATCTGATGGTGTTTTTCAGTCAGGCCTTTATAGGTAGTACTAAACCAAATAACTTCCGGCCGGGTCAAAGTTCACGGTGCACCAAACGTTTTATAGAGAAGTGAACACCACAAGTCCTGTGATTGGTGATAAAAAAAAACAGAAGAAGTTTAATCTGGGCAAAAGGTATATGAATTTTATTTTATCTAGTCCCACTGTGTCAAGTAGCCTTGTGCTTGGAACATGTATGGGGTACATGTAAAAACAATTACTCAAATTTTGTGCGAAACTAGGGGTGTTGTAAAAAGATCTGGTTATACCGAAAAATTAGCCCTGAAAGGTACCACTTTCTGCACTTAATACTTTGAGGTAGGGGTTGTAGTACTGATATTTATGGGTCATAGTTTGGTTGATATATTGCATATAGTGTTTTTAAACACAAACATTAACATGGTCACCTATGGGATTTTATTTGGTATAGTACACCCTATAGATCATACACATTAGACAATTTTTTTTTTTTTAAATGCTAACTCTTACCAACATTAGAATGCAGGCTGTGATTTTATCCGGTTTTTGACCGGCCTCGGTGGCGTCGTGGCAGGCCATCGGTCTACAGGCTGGTAGGTACTGGGTTCGGATCCCAGTCGAGGCATGGGATTTTTAATCCAGATACCGACTCCAAACCCTGAGTGAGTGCTCCGCAAGGCTCAATGGGTAGGTGTAAACCACTTGCACCGACCAGTGATCCATAACTGTTTCAACAAAGGCCATGGTTTGTGCTATCCTGCCTGTGGGAAGCACAAATAAAAGATCCCTTTCTGCCTATCGGAAGAGTAGCCCATGTAGTGGCGACAGTGGGTTTCCTCTCAAAATGTGTGTGGTCCTGAACCATATGTCTGACGCCATATAACCGTAAATAAAATGTGTTGAGTGCGTCGTTAAATAAAACACTTCTTTCTTTTATCAGGTTTCCTTGTTCTAGCCAGTGCACCACGGCTGGTACATCAAAGGCTGTGGTATGTGCTATTCTATTTGTGGGATGGTGCACATAAAAGATCCCTTCCTACTAATGGAAAAATGTAGCTGGTTTCGTCTCTAAGACTGTCAAAATTACCAAATGTTTGACATCCAATAGCCGATGATAAATAAATCAATGTGCTCTAGTGGTGTCATTAAACAAAACAAACAATGTGCTCTAGTGTTGTCATTAAACAAAACAATGCTCTAGTGGTGTCATTAAAACAATGTGCTCTAGTGGTGTTGTTAAACAAAACAATGTACTCTAGTGGTGTTGTTAAACAAAGCAAACAATGTTCTCTAATAGTGCTCTTTTATCAGGAAGGAAGGAAGGAAATGTTTTATTTAACGACGCACTCAACACATTTTATTTTACGGTTATATGGCGTCAGACATATGGTTATGGACCACACAGATATTGAGAGGAAAAACCTGCTGTTGCCACTTCATGGGCTACTCTTTTCAATTTGCAGCAAGGCATCTTTAATATGCACCATCCCACAGACAGGATAGTACATACCATGACCTTTGTTACACCAGTTGTGGAGCACTGGCATGAACGAGAAATAGCCCAATGGGTCCACCAACGGGGATCGATCCTAGACCGACCGTGCATGAAGCAAGCGCTGTACCACTGGGCTACGTCCCGCTCCTCTCTTTTATCAGGTTTCCGTGCTTCTGAGAATCCCATATTTTGGGTAGGAAGTGCAATCGTAGAATATCTGAATTCCATATTCTGGGTAGGAAGTGCAATCGTAGAATATCTGAATTCCATATTCTGGGTAGGAAGTGCAATCCTAGAATATCTGAATCCCATATTCTGGGTAGGAAGTGCAATCGTAGAATATCTGAATTCCATATTCTGGGTAGGAAGTGCAATCGTAGAATATCTGAATTCCATATTCTGGGTAGGAAGTGCAATCCTAGAATATCTGAATCCCATATTCTGGGTAGGAAGTGCAATCGTAGAATATCTGAATCCCATATTCTGGGTAGGAAGTGCAATCCTAGAATATCTGAATTCCATATTCTGGGTAGGAAGTGCAATCCTAGAATATCTGAATCCCATATTCTGGGTAGGAAGTGCAATCGTAGAATATCTGAATTCCATATTCTGGGTAGGAAGTGCAATCCTAGAATATCTGAATTCCATATTCTGGGTAGGAAGTGCAATCCTAGAATATCTGAATCCCATATTCTGGGTAGGAAGTGCAATCCTAGAATATCTGAATCCCATATTCTGGGTAGGAAGTGCAATCCTAGAATATCTGAATCCCATATTCTGGGTAGGAAGTGCAATCCTAGAATATCTGAATCCCATATTCTGGGTAGGAAGTGCAATCCTAGAATATCTGCATCTTGTTTGTGGTTCTGGCAGAATCCTAAACAAAACAAAAAATGCATTGGTAATGATCAAACTTAAACACGAAGAAGCGACACTGGCCTCAATAATCAAAACTAATAGTTTACAAGGGAGATAATTCAATCATGAATTTTCAGGGCTTCTACAATTTTTATAAAATCCACTAGCCATGGAATCAGTGATTTTAAAAATGTACTAGCCACCATTAAAAATTCACTAGCCACCATTCAAAATTCACTAGCCACCATTCAAAATTCACTAGCCACCATTCAAAATTCACTAGCCCTTTAAAAAACCACCCAAATAGCTTGGGTAATAAATAGAATAACAAACCACACAAGTGAAAATTATTTCGCTTGGGGCATAAATTTGATAATAACTGGTAACTCATTTATTATCCTCTATATATGAAATAGTATATCTTAAAAAAAAATATTCATTCAAATTTACATAAATTGAGAATAAAGTAGAATTAAGTGGTTGAAAACAACTTCTCAATTTCTAGCCATTGTTTCTAGAGTAAAAAGTCAAAAGCAAGAGATTGCTTCAAATTAAACATGATTAAAAATACAGCCTTGGACTCGATCCACCAGGCTTCAGAACGTCCAGCGGCTTCTTAAAACGGTGGCTGCATAACGGAGGCGTTTGCTTAAGCAGGTTTAATAGAACAGTTTATTTAATTACAGCAGACTTAGCAGCGGGCGGCCGTGAAAACAGGTTATAAAGTTTGCTTTCTCGATGCAGTAAATTTCATTACCTTGTAGGGGTGCTTTTAATGTGGTCGCCGAAATGGTGTAGGTCTGTTAGTGGTTGGATCAGCTAAGGCGGAAGCGTACTAGTGTATTTCGGAGAATATGTAAAACAGTGTAAAATTATACAAGATTGTCCAGATGCACATTCCGTGGTACAGTCTCCAGAGATCGGCCGTGTATACGTTAAGTTTATTTAGTATCGGCAGGGGCTGATTCAGACTATCACAGGGGAATATAGGCTGCATAGAAGGTACTCTAGCTGTTATTGTATTCCTAGTACATGTACGTATGCTGGATATTTATTCTATCTGTCTATCTATCTATCTATCTATCTATCTATATATATATATATATATATATATATATCTTATCTATATCTATCTATCTATCTATATTATATCTATATATATATATATATATATATATAATCTTATCTATATCTAGAGAGAGAGAGAGAGAGAGAGATATATAGAGAGAGAGAGAGAGAGAGAGAGAGAGAGAGAGAGAGAGAGAGAGAGAGAGAGAGAGAGAGAGAGAGAGAGAGAGAGAGAGAGTTATTATCAGTTTTTTTGGTATCGTCAGTATCATATATTAGGAATAAAAATTGTATTATGCAAGCCTCTGGCGAGCATAATACATTATTTTTATTCCTAATATATGATATTGACGATACCGAAATACACGAGGGTAATAATCTCTTTATCATATAAGCTCAAGTTTAATACAACACAATCTTTTTGTAAACTGTACATGCAACTTTAATTCCAGTCCACCATTACTAGATATTCAAATGACGTAAGAATATGTGGCGTGGTGTATTTTTGAATGGAAACTGACGTCAAACTAGAATGACATCATTTTGGATGTCCTTACATCAAAATAAAGTTATGCCTAACGTTTTTTGTTTTCTGAACGCTGGACAGCTTTCAATGTCAAATTGCCATTGAAATGTTTTTATTTGATGATTATGAATGCATACGTCAATCATGGAGTGTCACCCAAGTACGTTTGCTTAAATGTCAATAAACCTAGTGCCGAGTCCTCGACTAATTTACATCTAAGTTGTAAAGTTATCAAATTCTTAAAGTATGTGATCTGAAAAATATCACATACTTTGATTGCACTGAAAATGTAAGATATTATATGACACACACATATATATATATATATGTATATATATATATATATATATAAGAATTTACAATTGCCAAAATTGTAAGGTATATTAGCTGTGGGGAATGGTTATATGATAATAGTGAATTAATTGGGCAAACATTACAACCGGTAGTTCAGTATTACAGTAGGTTTTATGACCACCAAAGATCTTGAAGGACGATTGGGGTCAGAAGTGAAATTTTAAAGTTGGCGTTTTTTTATCAGTAAATCACAAATTCAAACAATAAAAATGACTAAAAACAAAACAATAACAACTGTATGATCAACAGAATGAAAAAGATTGACAGAAATAATGTTCCACAGTGATTAATGGACCTTCCTGGAAATTGTCAAAATCGAGAATGACACCCCACGTACGTGTACGGGGCAACTGCGTGATGCATGTGCAAACTATGGAATGTGTTTAGGTGTGTTGATAAACAGACCTGAACGTTCTTTACTAGGATGTCTGTGGTCAAAACGTATGTTCAGTCTATTAGTTGATATTAACATTAATATTTCAGGTTTCCCTACTTTTTTTGAAGAGTATATAGTCATTTTCAGCCTGCATTTTCAAACTCAGATTGTAAGAAAGCTACTTAACTTAATGTGTTTAATTACCCTAATAAAATTTACTGAAGATTTATTTAACATTTAAAAACAAATAAAAGTTTAAACTGTACTATCCTGATCCTTGACTTCATTGTTTATGACGCTTTCACAAAGTTTGTTTTCACTTTCACTCGATGATGAGTAATCCCAACCATCATCTTTATCAAGGTCCATGCATTTCACATCAGCGAATATTTAGTATGACCCACGTGTGTCATAATAATTTCACATGCAATAATTGTATTTTATTATCCACACAGTTCAAGATATACAGGGAAATATAACCAGTATGACCCACGTGTGTCATAATAATTTCACATGCAATAATTGTATTTTATTATCCACACAGTTCAAGATATACAGGGAAATATAACCAGTATGACCCACGTGTGTCATAATAATTTCACATGCAATAATTGTATTTTATTATCCACACAGTTCAAGATATACAGGGAAATATAACCAGTATGACCCACGTGTGTCTTAATGATTTCACATGCAATAATTCTATTTTATTATCCACACAGTTCAAGATGTACAGGGAAATATAACCAGTATGACCCACCACGTGTGTCATAATGATTTCACATGCAATAATTCTATTTTATTATCCACACAGTTCAAGATGTACAGGGAAATATAACCAGTATGACCCATGTTTGTTATAATGATTTCACGTGCACAACAAATGACGTAATTTGGTGAAGCGATATCATAACTTAATGCACCTTCCCCAGTGTAAACTTTTATTAAAATGACATCATTTCAGAAAATGACATTTGAAACATTTTGACATGGTCCTAGCTTGTTATGATGAAAATAATATATTTGATAATGTGGATAATAAAGAAATTATTACACTCATATGTGAATCATACTGATTTTACGAAACTCGTGTCAGGATTCATGTATTACACTTGCTCTTGCTCGGGCAATACAATAATCCTGACACTGGTTTCGTAAAATCAGTACGACACACAAGCTTGTATAAATACTCTCTATTTATCATCGCATCTGTTGCTATTTTTATAACATTTGACCTGTTGGCTTAAAACTTTCAGTGAACATGACAGATATCCACATAGTAATGTGTGTGACAGGTCTAGCTCTGGGTCCACAGAAAAGATCACCAAATTATCAATCAAACTTCAACAACTGCAGAAACCTGGTTATTTTCTAATAATTTATTTATTAATTTGTTAATGAAATTATTTTGACAAATTAAAATAAAATTCACCAGTTGTTTTTTAAAATTCACAGGTGGCGAATTTGGCAGGTACCACAGCTAGCTCTGTGTGAAATATCAGAGTTATCGGCCCCATATTTGTTTTAAATATACAATTCCATATTTAGTATTGTTATATTCTTTTCGCTCTATAAGCCAATACATTAAAGTCTGTATTATGTACTGTCCTGTCTATAAAAAAAGATCCCTTGGCAGTTGCTGTTAAAAAGGTTTAGTTTAATTAAAACATTCAGTTTAATTATTTAAATGTGCTGAGGTGAAAAAAATAAAAAAATCCTTTCCTTTCCTTCACTTTCCTGTTACGTTTGTTAAAGTGGGATGGGTCATCTTGGATCTCGTCATGACAACGACCACCAGTACTATTATTAATACCATGTTACCTGTAAGTCATGTATTGTACATCCTGTTGGTGCATACTGACATATCCAACTACACGGATATGATGTGTTAGCTGTGTTTGTCATTCACATGTATCTTAGCACACATACCTCTCGGTTTCACTCATCCAACATCAAGCTTCCACTTTCAGTAAATATGTTTTGTTTAATAATAGAATTTATCTTTAGAAGGGTGAGTAAAAGCAATTTATAATAGTTGAAAGGTTGAGAAGCCAAATATATATAGATGAATCTATTTTGGGAATGTGTTATTCAGTGTTGCTGTGCGTTATTATGTGTTGCTATGTGTTATTCAGTGTTGCTATGCGTTATTATGTGTTGCTATGTGTTATTCAGTGTTGCTATGCGTTATTATGTGTTGCTATGTGTTATTATGTGTTGCTATGTGTTATTCAGTGTTGCTATGCGTTATTATGTGTTGCTATGTGTTATTCAGTGTTGCTATGCGTTATTATGTGTTGCTGTGTGTTATTCAGTGTTGCTATGTGTTATTATGTGTTGCTATGTGTTATTCAGTGTTGCTATGCGTTATTATGTGTTGCTATGTGTTATTCAGTGTTGCTATGCGTTATTATGTGTTGCTGTGTGTTATTATGTGTTGCTATGTGTTATTCAGTGTTGCTATGCGTTATTATGTGTTGCTATGCGTTATTATGTGTTGCTATGCGTTATTATGTGTTGCTATGCATAATAATAATCTTTACACTTCATAACCAAAAAAAATTAATTAATATTTTTCTTCATTATGCAACTCTGATACTGTCCCTTTAAAACTCAGGTTAGGAGAAAAAGTTAAAGTTTGTTTTCTTAAATGACACCACTAGAGAACATTGTTTTGTTTAATGACACCACTAGAGAACATTGACTTGTTTAATGACACCACTAGAGAACATTGACTTGTTTAATGACACCACTAGAGAACATTGTTTTGTTTAATGACACCACTAGAGAACATTGATTTGTTTAATGACACCACTAGAGAACATTGATTTGTTTAATGACACCACTAGAGAACATTGACTTGTTAATCATCTGCAGTGTTTCTGTATGATTTTCTTAACCCTAACCCTAAATCTAACCCATTTTCTTTCTGGGGAGAGGCCCCCCATACCCCCTACCGACTGCAGTTTTATTCAGCAAACACATTGTAAATATTCAATTTCATAGCGCCATACCCAAAAATTTCTTTATGGCAGAAACACTGATCTTGTTATTGGATGTCAAACATTTGGTAATTTTCACATATAGTCTTAGATAGAAACACTGGCTTCATTTTTCCATTAGTAGCAAGGGATCTTTTATTTGTGCCATCTAACAAACAGGACAGCACATACCACTGAATTTGATACACCAGTAGTGATACACTAACAGAGATTGATGTTAAAGCGACCTGGCTATGTCCCAGCGTGTAGAAAGAAGTAAGTTGGAAACTCGTTAAGATGTTAACAAGCGCATGTTTGGAACATATACGGCACTCATTGTGTGTGTGTACATTGTTAATTTTCGTCAGCAGCTCACACATTCTGTTTGTTTAATCCGAGATCAATGACCCGTAATCAAGAAGTGTAAAATGTTTCCTAATCCTCAGATCAGAATACAGATCACATTGGCGTTCAGAGTTGATACAACTCAGTAGTACTTGAAGATCAATAATATGTAGGTTTATCTTATACATCGGACAGAAGAGAACAGAACTATGTGATGTCCAAGGCTAGCATTCGAAAGAAATGTTTTATTTGTAACAACACACTCAACACATTTTATTTATGGTTATATGGCATCAGACATATGGTTACGGACCACACAGATATTGAGAGAAGAAATCCGCTGTTGCCACTTCATGGGCTACGCTTTTCGATTAGCAGCAATGGATCTTTTATATGCACCATCCCATAGACAGGATAGCACATACCACGGCCTTTGGTGGACCAGTCTCTAGCATTCAATAGCAGGAGCCTACTTAAGTAAACTCTTGCAACTTTGAGATCTTGCAGTGCAGTGCAAAACAACTTGGCATGTTGTTTAAGACAGCTTAAGAGAGCTTTCTAAATTAGGACTGTGTTTTTGCTTAAGAGAGCTTTGTGAATTAGGCCTGTGATGTTGCTTAAAAGAGCTTTGTGAATTAAGAGAGCTTTGTGAATTAGGCCTGTGATGTTGCTTAAAAGAGCTTTGTGAATTAAGAGAGCTTTGTAAATTAGGCCTGTGATGTTGATCGAGAGCTTTGTGAATTAGGCCTGTGATGTTGAATAAGAGAGCTTTGTGAATTAAGAGAGCTTTGTGAATTAGGCCTGTGATGTTGAATAAGAGTTTTTTTTAATTTAAGAGAGCTTTGTGAATTAGGCCTGTGATGTTGATTAAGAGAGCCTAAGAGAGCTTTGTGAATTAGACCTATGATGTTGATTAAGAGAGCTTTGTGAATTAGGCCTGTGTTGTTGATTAAGAGAGCTTTGTGAATTAGGCCTGTGATGTTGATTAAGAGAGCCTAAGAGAGCTTTGTGAATTAGGCCTGTGTTGTTGATTAAGAGAACTTTGTGAATTAGGCCTGTGTTGTTGATTAAGAGAGCTTTGTGAATTAGGCCTGTGATGTTGATTAAGAGAGCCTAAGAGAGCTTTGTGAATTAGGCCTGTGATGTTGATTAAGAGAGCCTAAGAGAGCTTTGTGAATTAGGCCTGTGATGTTGATTAAGAGAACCTAAGAGAGCTTTGTGAATTAGGCCTGTGATGTTGATTAAGAGAGCCTAAGAAAGCTTTGTGAATTAGGCCTGTTGTTGATTAAGAGAGCTTTGTGAATTAGACCAGTGATGTTGATTAAGAGAGCCTAAGAGAGCTTTGTGAATTAACCTTCTGACTACTAGATTAATTTTTGACAAAAATCACTTTATACATTTGACATATTTTCAAATAAATGTTTTCACATAATGTTCATATGTGAATTGGTGAGTATTATTTTCATGGGTTTTTTCTCATTTTAAAGATATTTATATTGGTTAATGATGATTAAAATTACTCAAAAAAATATAATGTCACTCTGTCTATCGCTCAAAGTTTGTGTCTGGTTCTTTCTCTATAGTGGTGTTGTTAAACACACCAAACTAACTCTTTCTTTCTTTTTTCTTTTTCTCTCTCGTGGCGTCGTGGCAGGCCATCGGTCTACAGGCTGGTAGGTACTGGGTTCGGATCCCAGTCGAGGCATGGGATTTTTAATCCAGATACCGACTCCAAACCCTGAGTGAGTTCTCCGCAAGGCTCAATGGGTAGGTGTAAACCACTTGCACCGACCAGTGATCCATAACTGGTTCAACAAAGGCCATGGTTTGTGCTATCCTGCCTGTGGGAAGCGCAAATAAAAGATCCCTTGCTGCCTGTCGTAAAGAAGAGTAGCCTATGTGGCGACAGCGGGTTTCCTCTAAAAACAGTGTCAGAATGACCATATGTTTGACGTCCAATAGCCGATGATAAGATTAAAAATCAATGTGCTCTAGTGGCGTCGTTAAATAAAACAAACTTTACTTTACTTTACTCTCTCTCTCTCTCTCTCTCTCTCTCTCTCTCTCTCTCTCTCTCTCTCTCTCTCTCTCTCTCTCTATCTCTCTCTCTCTCTCTCTCAATAAATTCCTGAAACAAGCATGCATGTATAGTTTAAAATATGCTGAGGTGTGACAGAGCTAAGTTGTTTTTTCCTGTTTTCAATCTTCACAGTGAGACTGGGATTACCTTCACTTCATAAGACCGTTAATCTGTCAAATGTGACATGTCAAACCTTTGATGGAGGAGAGAGAGGGGGAGGGTAACGTAATTAAATTATTGCCTTGCCCAATTTGCGTAATACAAATTCATTAGATGTCAATGGGCAGGGGGAAAAAGTGCTGAGTTCGTAATTACATTAAAACAAGGTTTTTTTTGGCCTGAGGCTTTCTTTACTTAACATTTACATTGTGCACTCTGTGACCTATATTGATACTGGCTTTCAGCACACATGCCTGTAGACTTGAGAAATCCTGTTCGAATTTTATTATCAGTGAATTATTGTGACTTTGTTGTGGGTGAAATTTGTATTTAATCAGTAAACGTTCACAGCTGTGTTAGTGATGTAACTGACCTACATGGGAGTCTGTCTGTAAACATATGCATGCAGGTACAGAGTGCAAGGTGAGTTTCTTACCTACCTGTACATGTGTTACATTCAAGTCCTTTGATGTCTTTATTACTTTATTACTTTCTTTATTTCTTTATTTCTTTTGTTCATTCCTGTGACATATCGGCTTCATAATGCACATATTGGTACTTACATATGTACCTTTGTTCATTCCTGTGACATATCGGCTTCATAATGCACATATTGGTACTTACATATGTACCTTTGTTCATTCCTGTGACATATCGGCTTCATAATACACATATTGGTACTTGCGTATGTACCTTTGTTCATTCCTGTGACATATCGGCTTCATAATACACATATTGGTACTTACATATGTACCTTGTTCATTCCTGTGACATATCGGCTTCATAATGCACATATTGGTACTTACATATGTACCTTTGTTCATTCCTGTGACATATCAGCTTCACAATACACATATTGGTACTTGCGTATGTACCTTTGTTCATTCCTGTGACATATCGGCTTCACAATACACATATTGGTACTTGCGTATGTACCTTTGTTCATTCCTGTGACATATCGGCTTCACAATACACATATTGGTACTTACGTATGTACCTTTGTTCATTCCTGTGACATATCGGCTTCACAATACACATATTGGTACTTGCGTATGTACCTTTGTTCATTCCTGTGACATATCGGCTTCATAATACACATATTGGTACTTACGTATGTACCTTTGTTCATTCCGGTGACATATTGGCTTCATAATGCACATATTGGTACTTACGTATGTACCTTTGTTCATTCCTGTGACATATCGGCTTCAAAATACACATATTGGTACTTACGTATGTACCTTTGTTCTACACCAAAAGGCTTTTATATGTTTTGGTGCTGAGGTGTTGTTAAGCATTCATTCTTTCAATAATTCATTCATTCATTCTTTCATTCATTCATTCTTTAATTGCTTTATTCAATCAATCATTAATTAATTTTTTCATTCATTCATTCATGCCTTCATTAATTAATTCATTCATTTCTTCATTCAATGAATCATTCATTAATTTTTTCATTCATTCATTCATGCCTTCATTAATTAATTCATTCATTCATTTCTTCATTCAATCAATCATTCATTCATTTTTGTGCTGGGGGTGTTGTTAAACATTAATTCATCCTTCATCATTAATTAATTAATTAATCATTCATTCATTCATTCATTCATTCATTCATTCATTCATTCATTCATTCATTCATTCATTCATTCATTCACACATTCTTGTGCTGGATGTTAATGTTGTGGTGTTGTTTAACTTCTGTTCATTCAGCTGTTGTGTTAATTGTTTTTTAAAAAAAATCATTTCAACAGATGTGTCTTGAAAATTAACACGTTTATCTTTTCCATTGCAGTTTAATAATATAGCCAGTGTTTGGTATTTTTCAGGACAAAATATTTCTGAGACAGTGAGAGAACAGAAGCAGAATGGCTCACCAACGTCGCGATACGAGACCTGAGTTTGTATGTATCATATTTTGTAGATTATACAAATCACCTGTAAATAACTCGAACAGTTTATAGATACCGTTCACGTACAGAATATATACACATCTTTTTATAAACCATACATCACAGAAAGAACCCCTGCGTGTGCTGTAACCTCACCGTGGTGCAGGGGTGTAACATTCTCTTTGAGAATGGCCAATGCAGCACAAAATTGAAGTTTTGAGTAATATTCAGTATCCGTAAAAGTCTGTGATATTTGTGTTTTTGCACAGTTCTTTACACTGTTTTTGAATTTTTATATTGAATTTGATCATCACTTTATTTATTTGCATTTCCATAGTTTGACACCCAATAGCCGATGTATTTTTCGTGCTGGGGTGTCGTTAAACATTCATTCATTCATTTATTCATTCACAGAAAGAAAGAAATGTTTTATTTAACGATGCACTCAACACATTTTATTTATGGTTATATGGCATCAGACATATGGTTAAGGATCATTCAGATATTGAGAGAGGAAACCTGCTGTCGCCACTTCATGGGCTACTCTTTTCGATTAGCAGCAAGGGATCTTTTATATGCACCATCCCACAGACAGGGTAGTACATACGACGTCCTTTGATATACCAGTCGTGGTGCCCATACATCACAGATGCAATACGAGATACAAAATTACATCATCAGGGAATGTCATATCTACGTTGTTGTTTGTTTTGGGGGGTTTTGTTGTTTTGGGGGGGTGGTTTTTTTTATCCCACTGCGCCTGTTTTCCTTTCTCTCCTTTGACTTCCATCTCATTTCTTCCCTATCTGGCAGCTCCTCCTTTCTTTCAACTTCTTTTGCTGTCCACCTCCACATCCCAGTCCTTGTCTCTCCAACCACGACAGGTGCTTGTCTCTTGTGGTTATCTGTGCCACACACATGCCATTCCCCTATCAGCTTTTAGCTGTGGGCTTAGTCTGACCACTTCGGGGAGTGTTCAGTAGTTACATATACTTCTGGCATTGTCTTCTGGCATATCTGCGTTAATTTATATTGATACTCTGTCTTATTGAGAGTTATTGTTTAGAACCAAAAATATCATTCCAAATAAATTATGAACTGTTAGTGTCGTTATTAGTAAGTACCTTTCAAATTTACTTATAAATATTGTCTGTTATTTTTTTATGTTCATCGGAGTATATGAAAAAGAAAATCATCGGTAAACTTAAGTGTGAACAGCTTCCCCGATTGCGATGAACGTAAAATAAATAACAGACAATCTTTAAACAGAGAGGAGATATTTGTGAATTTTGTATTTAAAAACCCCAACAAAAATCTTTAATTAGCATGGAAGTATCATTCTCCGTTTCACACAGTTTGCGGATGAATGTTTTTTTGTTAATACCCAGATGAACGTAAAATAAATAACAGACAATCTTTAAACAGAGAGGAGATATTTGTGAATTTTGTATTTAAAAACCCCAACAAAAATCTTTAATTAGCATGGAAGTATCATTCTCCGTTTCACACAGTTTGCGGATGAATGTTTTTTTGTTAATACCCAGATGAACGTAAAATAAATAACAGACAATCTTTAAACAGAGAGGAGATATTTGTGAATTTTGTATTTAAAAACCCCAACAAAAATCTTTAATTAGCATGGAAGTATCATTCTCCGTTTCACACAGTTTGCGGATGAATGTTTTTTTGTTAATACCCAGATGAACGTAAAATAAATAACAGACAATCTTTAAAGAGAGAGGAGATATTTGTGAATTTTTTTATTAAAAAACCCCAACAAAAAACTTTAATTAACATGGAAGTATCATTCTCCGTTTCACACAGTTTGCGGATGAATGTTTTTTTGTTAATACCCAGATGAACATAAAATAAATAACAGACAATCTTTAAATTGAGAGGAGATATTTGTGAATTTTTTATTAAAAAACCCTAACAAAAGACTAATTAACATGTAAGTATCATTCTCCGTCTACAGCACAAACCAGACGAGGTGATTCCTTTAACGCAGGACGACGAGGAAGAGGCCATTGTCTGGACGCCAAGTCACGTGACCAGTAACGGTAACCACGACAACATCCACCTACCACTGAGCCGGGACCGCGAGGCTGAGGTGAGCCCGCAGATGGAGGTTGACACGGGTGGTGATCGGAGGTTTCTCAACGACGAGGTTGAGAAGCTGTTCGACCTACAGGATCGATTTCAGCTCAACAGCCTGCTGGCCGGGCCCGTCCAGGTCCACATGGAGGACGTCGTTGGGGAGACGGGACCATGCAGTCCCAGCGAGCCATACATATCGGAGAAGATGCAGTTCAACGAGGATGACTTTTCTAGTAAGTTGAGAGAGAGAGAGAGAGAGAGAGAGAGAGAGAGAGAGAGAGAGAGAGAGAGAGAGAGAGAGAGAGAGAGAGAGAGAGAGAGAGAGAGAGAGAGAGAGAGAGAGAGAGAGAGTGAGAGAGAGTGAGAGAGAGAGAGTGAGTTAGAGAGAGTTAGAGAGAGAGAGAGAGAGAGAGAGACAGACAGAGAGAGGGACAGAGCGAGACAAAGAGAGACGGACAGAGAGAGATGTTTAAAAAATTTAATATTTGGTTCAGCATAAATTATTGTGTGGTTTTTTTTCAATTCCTCTGTTGGGGATCGATCCTTCTGACAAACAGAGGAATCGAATTTTGCCCCATCTGTCAGAAAGAAAGATGTTTTGTTTAACGACACCACTAGAGCATATTGATTTATTAATCATCAGCTATTGGATGTCAAACAATTGGTAATTTTGATGTATGGTCTTAGAAAGGAAACCTGCTACATTTTTCCATCAGTAGTGAAGGATTTTGTATAAAGTTTGTTTTGTTTAATGACACCACTAGAGCACATTGATTTTTTTTTATCATTGGCTATTGGATGTTAAAAATGTTGTAATTTTGACACATGTACGTAGTCTAAGAGAGGAAACCCGCTACATTTTTCTATTAGTAGCAAGGGATCTTTTATATGCACCATCCCACAGAGTTAAAACAAATTTTAATGACACCACTAGAGCACATTGATTAATTAATAATTGGCTATTGGATGTCAAACAGTTGCTAATTTTTACATATAGTCTTAGAGAGGAAACCTGCTACATTTTTCTATTAGTAGCAAGGGATTTTTGATATATGAAAGGCTATGGTATGTGCTGTCCTGTCTGTGGGATTGTGCAAATAAAAGATATTGTGCTACTAATGGAACAATGTGGTGGGTTTCCTCTCTAAGACTATATGTCAAAATTACCAAATGTTTGACATCCAATAGCCGATGATTAATAAATCAATGTGCTCTAGTGGTGTCGTTAAAGAAACAAACAAACTTTAGATTATGGAGAAGCATTTAAGATATAGACAGAAAACACATACCAGTTGTTCTGCCATGTCATTTATTGCACAAGTTTATCATGCGCAAAAATATTATAAGACAAGACCATGTGGTGGTTGAGTGCTATAAATCGTACACTGTAAACGAGTGCAGTAAATAACATGGCAAAATAACTGGTATGTGGGTCTGTATTTATCACATACATGTACATGTACCACCCTTTCTATATGATGATTAACACAAGTTTAATTAAATAACATGACTTATTTTGTCTGGAAAGTTGGTTGAATTTTATGGAATTGATGGAACGATGAGCGTCCTGGTTATAGAACATGATGTCATTCCTGGCTAGGGACATGACATCATTTCTGGCTAGATACTCAACGTCATTCCTGGCTAGATACTCAACGTCATTCCTGGCTAGGGACATGTTGTCATTCCTGACAAGGGGCATGACATCATTCCTGGCTAGATACTCAACGTCATTCCTGGCTAGGGACATGTTGTCATTCCTGACAAGGGGCATGACATCATTCCTGGCTAGATACTCAACGTCATTCCTGGCTAGGGACATGTTGTCATTCCTGACAAGGGGCATGACATCATTCCTGGCTAGATACTCAACGTCATTCCTGGCTAGATACTCAACGTCATTCCTGGCTAGGGACATGTTGTCATTCCTGACAAGGGGCATGACATCATTCCTGGCTAGATACTCAACGTCATTCCTGGCTAGATACTCAACGTCATTCCTGGCTAGGGACATGTTGTCATTCCTGAACAAGGGGCATGACATCATTCCTGGCTAGATACTCAACGTCATTCCTGGCTAGGGACATGTTGTCATTCCTGACAAGGGGCATGACATCATTCCTGGCTAGATACTCAACGTCATTCCTGGCTAGATACTCAACGTCATTCCTGGCTAGGGACATGTTGTCATTCCTGACAAGGGGCATGACATCATTCCTGGCTAGATACTCAACGTCATTCCTGGCTAGATACTCAACGTCATTCCTGGCTAGGGACATGTTGTCATTCCTGACAAGGGGCATGACATCATTCCTGGCTAGATACTCAACGTCATTCCTGGCTAGGGACATGTTGTCATTCCTGGCTAGGGACATGACATCATTCCTGGCTAGATACTCAACGTCATTCCTGGCTAGGGACATGTTGTCATTCCTGGCTAGGGACATGACATCATTCCTGGCTAGGGACATGACATCATTCCTGACAAGGGACATGACGACATTCCTGGCTAGGGACATGACATCATTCCTGGCTAGATACTCAACGTCATTCCTGGCTAGGGACATGTTGTCATTCCTGGCTAGGGACATGACATCATTCCTGGCTAGGGACATGACATCATTCCTGACAAGGGACATGACGACATTCCTGGCTAGGGACATGACATCATTCCTGGCTAGAGACATGACGACATTCCTGGCTAAAGACATGACATCATTCCTGGCTAGAGATATGATGTCATTCCTGACTAGGGACATGACATCATTCCTGACTAGGGACATGATGTCATTCCTGGCTAGAGACATGACATTGTTTTTCACTAGGGACATGACATCATTCCTGGCTAGGGACATGATGTCATTCCTGGCTAGAGACATGACATTGTTTTTCACTAGGGACATGATGTCATTCCTGGCTAGAGACATGACATTGTTTTTCACTAGGGACATGATGTCATTCCTGGCTAGAGACATGACATTGTTTTTCACTAGGGACATGACGTCATTCCTGGCTAGGGGGATGACATAGTTTTTCACTAGGGACATGACATCATTCCTGGCTAGAGACATGACGACATTCCTGGCTAGGGACATGACATCATTCCTGGCTAGGGACATGACATCATTCCTGGCTAGAGACATGACGACATTCCTGGCTAGAGACATGACATTGTTTTTCACTAGGGACATGACGTCATTCCTGGCTAGGGGGATGACATAGTTTTTCACTAGGGACATGACATCATTCCTGGCTAGAGACATGACATTGTTTTTCGCTATGGACTTGATGTCATTCCTGGCTAGAGACATGACATTGTTTTTCGCTAGGGACATGACATCATTCCTGGCGTGTCAACTTTTTTCTCTTTTTTTTTTTGCCCCCGTAGCATGACGTCGATTTTTGCCCGGCTTTTCTTGCTATGACGTAAAACCGCACATGGAAGAAGGAAACATGTTATTTAACGACGCACTCAACACATTTTATTTATGGTTATATGGCGTCAGACATGTGGTTAAAGACCACACAGATATTGGGAAAGTAAACCCTCTGTTGCCAATTCATGGGCTACTCTTTTCGATTAGCAGCAAGGGATCTTTTATATGCAGCATCCCACAAACAGGATAGTACATACCACAGCCTTTGTTACACCGGTTATGGAGCACTGGCTGGAACGAGAAATAGCCCAATGGGGCCACCGATGGGGATAAATTCTAGAAAACTGCACTTAATTGGAACCAAAATGTCTTCGCGCATGAACTATTCCGATTTCAATTCAAATGTGCCCCTTGTTTCGGTATCAAATATATCAACCTTTTCTGTACAATCCATGCTTTTTTCTCTTTTGTTTTATAAATAAAAGAAGAAGAAAAAAAATCTGCATCAATTGTGGACCGAGTGTTCCCTTATTTCTTTTTGTCAGTATGTGTACAAGTATGAAGTGTGTGATACACATGCTAATGTTTTTATTTTATTTTAGGGGATAACAGCGAGTTTGATTGTAAGTTCATCACCGGCTTGTCTTTGTTAACATAGCTTGTGTTTCTTTACATGGCTTGTGTTTACAAACTCTTATTTTATTTTTAGTTATGTTTTTGTCTTGTTTCACTGATTGCATCTTCCGGTGTCCTAACATGTAGTCACTGTTTTGTTTTCTTTTGTTTATACACTAGCTCTAGTTGAATCTTGTCTTCCTTTTCATTTTGGGTCGATTCAGAATTTATCACAGGGGGTGGGGCTGGCATTATGTTATACCACGACCCACAAGATATAATTGTATTTAAACCAAATATGCATTAAGGTAGGGATTGCTGCAGATCTACCTGGCAATAAATAATAATTATCATGCTTCACCTCACCCCACAACACCCCACCCCACCCACTCCACTGCACCCCACCCCACTCCACAATACCCCACCCCACCCCACTGTAGCCCACCTCACTCCACTGTACCCCCACCCCACAACACCCCACCCCACTCCATTACACACTAAAAGTGATGAATTCTGGAAAAGCCCTTAGTTAACACATCTCTTCTAGTTTGGAATAATCAGACCCCACAAAACCCCACCCCACTCCACTGTACCCCACCCACTCCACTTTACCCCACCCCACAACACCCCACCACACTGTACCCCACCCCACTGTACCCCATCCCACAAAATCCCACCCCACTACACTACACACTAAAAGTGATGAATTCTGGAAAAGCCCTTAGTTAACACATCTCTTCTAGTTTGGAATTATCAGACCCCACAAAATCCCACCCCACTCCACTGTACCCCACCCCACTCCACTGTACACCGCCCCACAACACCCCACCCCACTGTACCCCACCCACAACACCCCACCCCACTACACTACACACTAAAAGTGATAAATTCTGGAAAAGCCCTTAGTTAACACATCTCTTCTAGTTTGGAATTATCAGACCCCACAAAACCCCACCCCACTCCACCCCACCCACCACCACACCCCACTACCACTATTACTACACACTAAAACTGAGTCTGGAAACGACCCTTAGTTAACACATCTCTACTACTTTTGGAATTATCTACTACCCTACTACCCCACTACCACTCCACTGTACTACCACCCCACCCCACAACACTACCACCCCACTGTACTACCACTACCCCCATTACACCCCACCCCACTACACTGTACTCCACCCCCACAACACCCCACTCCACTACTACTACACACTAAAAGTGATGAACTACTACCCTTAGTTAACACATCTCTACTAGTTTGGAATAACAGACCCCACTACTACTACTACTCCACTGTACCTACTACTACCCTACTACTACTACTGTACCTACTACCACCACACTCCACTACCACTACCTACTACTAGCACAACGAACACTAGTAAAGTGATAAACTACTACTACTACCCTACTAACACATCTCTACTACTACTACTCACACCCCACAAAACCCCACCCCACTACTGTACCCCACCCCACAACACCCCACCACCACTACACTACTACTAAACTACTATGAAAACACTAGTACCACCACCTAGTACTACTACTACTACTACTACTACTAGCTACTACTACTACTACTACTACCACCATAGCTACTACCTACTACCACCACCACTTCCACTACCACTACCTACTATTACTAGCACAACAAACACTAGTACCACCACGACCACCGCTACTACTACTACTACTACTACTACTACTACTACTACTACTACTACTACTACTACTACTACTACTACTACTACCACCATAGCTACTACCTACTACCACCACCACTTCCACTACCACTACCTACTATTACTAGCACAACGAACACTAGTACAACCACGACCACCGCTACTACTACTACTACTACTACTACTACTACTACTACTACTACTACTACTACTACTACTACTACTACTACTACTACTACTACTACTACTACTACTACCCCAGCTACTACCACCACCACCACTCCACTGTACCACTACCTACTACTACTAGCACAACAACCACTAGTACCACCACGACCACCGCTACTACTACTACTACCATAGCTACTACTACTACTACTACTACTACTACTACTACTACTACTACTACTACTACTACCACCATAGCTACTACCTACTACCACCACCACTTCCACTACCACTACCTACTACTACTAGCACAACAAACACTAGTACCACCACGACCACCGCTACTACTACTACTACTACTACTACTACTACTACTACTACTACTACCACTACTACTACCACTACCACTACCACTACTACCTACTACTACACTACCACTACCACCACCACGACCACTAGCACTACTACTACTACTACACCACCCTTACTACTACTACTACTACTACCTACTACTACTACTACTACTACTACTACTACTACTACTACCACTACTACTACTACCTACTACCACCACCACTTCCACTACCACTACTACTATTACTACACACTAAACACTAGTACTACTGGAAAACCACCGCTACACTACTACTACTACTACTACTACTACTACTACTACTACTACTACTACTACACCCACTACCACTACCTACTACCACCACTACCCCACTACACTACTACACCACCACTACCACTACCTACTACTACTACACAACCACTACACTAGTACTACACACTACCTACTACTTCTACTACTACTACTACTACTACTACTACCACTACTACTACTACCACCACCACCACTTCCACTACCACTACCTACTACTACTAGCACATAGCCACTAGTACCACCACCACCACCGCTACTACTACTACCTACTATTACTACAACACTACACTACTACACTACAAGTGACTACTACCTACTACTACCACTACTACTACTACTACTACTACTACTACTACTACTACTACTACTACTACTACTACTACTACTACTACCATAGCTACTACCTACTACCACCACCACTTCCACTACCACTACCTACTACTACTAGCACAACAAACACTAGTACCACCACGACCACCGCTACTACTACTACTACTACTACTACTACTACTACTACTACTACTACTACTACTACTACTACTACTACTACTACTACTACTACTACTACTACTACCATAGCTACTACCTACTACCACCACCACTTCCACTACCACTACCTACTATTACTAGCACAACGAACACTAGTACCACCACGACCACCGCTACTACTACTACTACTACTACTACTACTACTACTACTACTACTACTACTACCTACTACTACTACTACTACTACTACCACCATAGCTACTACCTACTACCACCACCACTTCCACTACCACTACCCTACTACTACTGTACACTACCCAACTACTAGTACTACCACTACTACTACTACTACTACTATACTACTACTACTACTACTACTAAAAACTACTACTAGTTACTACTACTCTACTAGTACTACTACTACCACTACCTACTATTACTAGCTACTAACACTACTACCACCACCACTTCCACTACCACTACCTACTACTACTAGCACAACAAACACTAGTACCACCACGACCACCGCTACTACTACTACTACTACTACTACTACTACTACTACTACTACCTACTACCACACCACTTCCACTACCACTACCTACTATTACTAGCACAACCACACTAGTACCACACACCACCACCACTACTACCACTATTACTACTACTACTACTAGTGAATTACGACTACTACTACTACTACTACTACTACTACTACTACTACTACTACTACTACTACCACCACTACTACTACCACCACCACTTCCACTACCACTACCTACTATTACTAGCACAACGAACACTAGTACCACCACGACCACCGCTACTACTACTACTACTACTACTACTACTACTACTACTACTACTACTACTACTACTACTACTACTACTACTACTACTACTACTACTACCACACTACTACCCACTACCACCACCACCCACTACCACTACCTACTACTACTAGCACTGTACGAACCACTAGTACCACCACGACCACTACACTACTACTACTACTACTACTACTACTACTACTACTACTACTAGCCCTTACTACTATACTACTACTACTAGCACTGGAATTACTACCCTACTACCTACCACTCCACTACCACTACCACAACACCACTTACTACTACACTACACACTACTAGTACTACTACTACTACCCCTACTACTACTAACACTACTACTACTACTACTACTACTACTACTACCACAACTAACCTACTACTACCACCACCACTGTACTACTACTACCACTACTACTACCACTACCACCACACTACCACTAGTGACTACTACTATTACTAGCACTTAACTAAACACTCTACCACTAGTTTGGAATTACTACTAGACCCTACTACTACTACTACTACTACTACTACTACTACCCCACCACTACTACCACTACCACTACACTACACACTACTACTACTACTACTACTAGCACCTACTAACACTATACTACTACTACTACTACTACTACTACTACTACCACTACTACTACACTACTACTACTACCACTACTACCACCACCCACACTACCACTACCACTACTACTACTACACACTACTACTACTGACTACTACACTACTAACTACTACTACTACTACTACTACTCTCTACTACTACTACTACTACTACTACTACTACTACTATAGCTACTACCTACTACCACCACCACCACCACTACCACTACCTACTATTACTAGCACAACGAACACTACTACCACGACCACCTACTACTACTACTACTACTACTACTACTACTACTACTACTACTACTACTACTACCATAGCTACTACCTACTACCACCACCACTTCCACTACCACTACCTACTATTACTAGCACAACGAACACTAGTACCACCACGACCACCGCTACTACTACTACTACTACTACTACTTACTACTACTACTACTACTACTACTACTACTACTACTACTACTACTACCACTTACTACTACCTACTACCACCACCACTTCCACTACCACTACCTACTATTACTAGCACAACGAACACTAGTACCACCACGACCACCGCTACTACTACTACTACTACTACTACTACTACTACTACTACTACTACTACTACTACTACTACTACTACTACTACTACTACTACTACCTACTAGCACCACCACTTCCACTACCACTACCTACTACTACTATAACACTAGTAAAACCACCCTACCGCTACTACTACTACTACTACTACTACTACTCTACTACTACTACTACTACTACTACTACTGTACCACCACCCCACTACCACTACCTACTACCACCACAACAACCACTACTACCACCTACACACCCCACTACTACTACTACTACTACTACTACTACTACTACTACTACTACTACTAGTACTACTACTACTACTACTACTACTACTACTACTACTACTACTACCACTACCACACTGTACTACTACCTACTACTACTACCACCACTACACTACTACACTACCTAGTTACTACTACTGGACTACTAGTACCACCACGACCACCGCTACTACTACTACTACTACTACTACTACTACTACTACTAAACTACCACTACCACTACCTACTACCTACTACCACCACCACACCACTACCACTACCACTACTACTACTACTACTAAAAGCACACTGGAAAAGCACTTAGTACTAACACACTACTACTACTACTACTACTACTACACACTACTACTACTACCACTACCACTGTACTACTACTACTACCTACTACCACTACCCACTACTACTACACACTAAAACTAGTGAATTCTGGACTACTACTACTACTACTACTACTACTACTACTACTACTACTACTACTACTACTACTACTACTACCATAGCTACTACCTACTACCACCACCACTTCCACTACCACTACCTACTATTACTAGCACAACAAACACTAGTACCACCACGACCACCGCTACTACTACTACTACTACTACTACTACTACTATACTACTACTACTACTACTACTACCACTACCACCACCACTACCACTACCTACTACTACCCCACTCCACTACACTACACACTACCAGTACTACTAAACTACTAGTTACTACTACTACTAGTTTGGAACTACTACTACCACTACCCTACTACACTACCACTGTACCCCACTACACTACTGTACCCCACCACAACACCACACTCCACTACCACTACACACTAAAAGTGATGAATACTGGAAAACCTTAGTTACTACATACTACTAGTTTGGAATTACTACTACCCCACTACTACCACTACCCACCACTGTACCACACCCACTACCACTGTACTACCACCCCACAACACCCTACTACTACCACTGTACCCCACCCCACTACTACTACTACTACTACTACACTACTACTAAAAGTGCTACTTCTGGAAAAGCCCTTACTTAACACTATCACTTCTACTTTTACTATCGGACCCCACACTACTACCACCACGACCACCGCTACAACACTACTACTACTACACTACACACTACTACTACTACTACTACCACCACTTACTACCACTACCTACTAGTACTAGCTACAGACACTACTACCACCACACCCCACTACCACTACACTACTACTACTAAAAGTGATGAATTCTGGAAAAGCCCTACTAGTTAACACATACTTCTAGTTTGGAATTACTACTACTACTACACTACTACTACTACTACCTACTACTACTACTACTACTACTACCCCTACCCATAGCTACTACCTACCACCACCACCACTTCCACTACCACTACACACTAAAAGTGATGAATTCTGGAAAAGCCCTTAGTTAACACATCTCTTCTAGTTTGGAATTATCGGACCCCACAAAACCCCACCCCACTCCACTGTACCCCACCCCACTCCACTCCACTGTACACCGCCCCACAACACCCCACCCCACTGTACCCCACCCACAACACCCCACCCCACTACACTACACACTAAAAGTGATGAATTCTGGAAAAGCCCTTAGTTAACACATCTCTTCTAGTTTGGAATTATCGGACCCCACCCCACTCCACTGTACCCCACCCCACAACACCCCACCCCAATACACTACACACTGAAAGTGATGAATTCTGGAAAAGCCCTTAGTTAACACATCTGTACCCCACCCCACAACACCCCACCCCAATACACTACACACTGAAAGTGATGAATTCTGGAAAAGCCCTTAGTTAACACATCTCTTCTAGTTTGGAATTATCAGACCCCACAACACCCCACCCCACTCCACTGTACCCCACCCCACAACACCCCACCCCACTACACTACACACTAAAAGTGATGAATTCTGGAAAAGCCCTTAGTTAACACATCTCTTCTAGTTTGGAATTATCAGACCCCACAAAACCCCACCCCACTCCACTGTACCCCACCCCACAACACCCCACCCCCCCACTACACTACACACTAAAAGTGATGAATTCTGGAAAAGCCCTTAGTTAACACATCTCTTCTAGTTTGGAATTATCAGACCCCACAAAACCCCACCCCACTCCACTGTACCCCACCCCACAACACCCCACCCCACTACACTACACACTAAAAGTGATGAATTCTGGAAAAGCCCTTAGTTAACACATCTCTTCTAGTTTGGAATTATCAGACCCCACAAAACACCACCCCACTCCACTGTACCCCACCCCACAACACCCCACCCCACTACACTACACACTAAAAGTGATGAATTCTGGAAAAGCCCTTAGTTAACACATCTCTTCTAGTTTGGAATTATCAGACCCCACAAAACACCACCCCACTCCACTGTACCCCACCCCACAACACCCCACCCCACTACACTACACACTAAAAGTGATGAATTCTGGAAAAGCCCTTAGTTAACACATCTCTTCTAGTTTGGAATTATCAGACCCCACAAAACCCCACCCCACTCCACTGTACCCCACCCCACAAAACCCCACCCCACTCCACTGTACCCCACCCCACAACACCCCACCCCAATACACTACACACTGAAAGTGATGAATTCTGGAAAAGCCCTTAGTTAACACAATGTAATTATTTGAAAGCTTTTAGGCTTCATTTTGATGGCTTTTGTTTTTGTTTATGATCTATGTTTGACTAGATAGATGGACAAATACATACAATAGTGAAATGATGGGTAGGTGGGTATATGGATGGATGGGTACAAGAGTGAAATGATGGGTAGGTGGCTATATGGATAGATGGATGGGTACAAGAGTGAAATGATGGGTAGGTTGGTATATGGATGGACGGATACAAGAGTGAAATGATGGGTAGGTGGGTATATGGATGGATGGATGGATGGTACAAGAGTTAAATGATGGGTAGGTGGGTATATGGATGGATGGATGGTACAAGAGTGAAATGATGGGTAGGTGGGTATATGGATGGATGGATGAGTACAAGAGTGAAATGATGGGTAGGTGGGTATATGGATGGATGGATGGTACAAGAGTGAAATGATGGGTAGGTGGCTATATGTATAGATGGATGGGTACAAGAGTGAAATGATGGGTAGGTGGGTATATGGATGGACGGATACAAGAGTGAAATGATGGGTAGGTGGGTATATGGATGGATGGATGGATGGTACAAGAGTGAAATGATGGGTAGGTGGGTATATGGATGGATGGATGGATGGATGGTACGAGAGTGAAATGATGGGTAGGTGGGTATATGGATGGATGGATGGATGGATGGTACGAGAGTGAAATGATGGGTAGGTGGGTATATGGATGGATGGATGGTACAAGAGTGAAATGATGGGTAGGTGGGTATATGGATGGATGGATGGATGGATGGTACAAGAGTGAAATGATGGGTAGGTGGGTAGGTGGGTATGGATGGTACGAGATGAAATGATGGAGGTGGATGGATGGATGGATGAGTACAAGAGTGAAATGATGGGTAGGTGGGTATATGGATGGATGGATGATTGAAATGGATGGGTATGGATGGATGGTACAAGAGTGAAATGATGGGTAGGTGGGTATATGGATGGATGGATGGATGGTACGAGAGTGAAATGATGGGTAGGTGGGTATATGGATGGATGGATGGTACAAGAGTGAAATGATGGGTAGGTGGGTATATGGATGGATGGATGGTACAAGAGTGAAATGATGGGTAGGTGGGGATATGGTACAAGATGGATGGATGGATGGATGGTACAAGAGTGAAATGATGGGTAGGTGGGTATATGGATGGATGGATGGATGGTACAAGAGTGAAATGATGGGATGGGTATGGTGGGGTGAAATGATGGGTAGGTGGGTATATGGATGGATGGATGGTGAGTGAAAAATGATGGGTAGGTGGGATGGGGTATGGTACAAGAGTGGATGGATGGATGGATGGTACAAGAGTGAAAAATGATGGGTAGGTGGGTATATGGTATATGGATGGATGGTACAAGAGTGAAATGATGGGTAGGTGGGTATATGGATGGATGGATGGTACAAGAGTGAAATGATGGGTAGGTGGGTATATGGATGGATGGATGGTACAAGAGTGAAATGATGGGTAGGTGGGTATATGGATGGATGGATGGTACAAGAGTGAAATGATGGGTAGGTGGGTATATGGATGGATGGATGGATGGTACAAGAGTGAAATGATGGGTAGGTGGGTATATGGATGGATGGATGGTACAAGAGTGAAATGATGGGTAGGTGGGTATATGGATGGATGGATGGTACAAGAGTGAAATGATGGGTAGGTGGGTATATGGATGGATGGATGGTACAAGAGTGAAATGATGGGTAGGTGGTATATATGGATGGATGGTACATGGTACAAGAGTGAAATGATGGGTAGGGGGTATATGGATGGATGGATGGTACAAGAGTGAAATGATGGAAATGATGGGTAGGTGGGTATATGGATGGATGGATGGATGGTACAAGAGTGAAATGATGGGTAGGTGGGTATATGGATGGATGGATGGTACAAGAGTGAAATGATGGGTAGGTGGGTATATGGATGGATGGATGGTACAAGAGTGAAATGATGGGTAGGTGGGTATATGGATGGATGGATGGTACAAGAGTGAAATGATGGGTAGGTGGGTATATGGATGGATGGTACAAGAGTGAAATGATGGGTAGGTGGGTATATGGATGGATGGATGGTACAAGAGTGAAATGATGGGTAGGTGGGTAAGATGGATGGATGGTACAAGAGTGAAATGATGGGTAGGTGGGTATATGGATGGATGGATGGTACAAGAGTGAAATGATGGGTAGGTGGGTATATGGATGGATGGATGGATGGTACAAGAGTGAAATGATGGGTAGGTGGGTATATGGATGGATGGATGGTACAAGAGTGAAATGATGGGTAGGTGGGTATATGGATGGATGGATGGATGGATGGTACAAGAGTGAAATGATGGGTAGGTGGGTATATGGATGGATGGATGGTACAAGAGTGAAATGATGGGTAGGTGGGTATATGGATGGATGGATGGATGGATGGTACAAGAGTGAAATGATGGGTAGGTGGGTATATGGATGGATGGATGGATGGATGGTACAAGAGTGAAATGATGGGTAGGTGGGTATATGGATGGATGGATGGTACAAGAGTGAAATGATGGGTAGGTGGGTATATGGATGGATGGTACAAGAGTGAAATGATGGGTAGGTGGGTATATCGATGGATGGATGGATGGTACAAGAGTGAAATGATGGGTAGGTGGGTATATGGATGGATGGATGGTACGAGAGTGAAATGATGGGTAGGTGGGTATATGGATGGATGGTACAAGAGTGAAATGATGGGTAGGTGGGTATATGGATGGATGG
Organism: Gigantopelta aegis; assembly: GCF_016097555.1. Lineage (NCBI taxonomy): Eukaryota > Metazoa > Mollusca > Gastropoda > Neomphalida > Peltospiridae > Gigantopelta > Gigantopelta aegis. Next base: position 41,343,174 of record NC_054711.1, on the reverse strand, counting down.
ATGGATGGTACAAGAGTGAAATGATGGGTAGGTGGGTATATGGATGGATGGATGGATGAGTACAGTAGTTAAATGATGGGTAGGTGGGTATATGGATGGATGGATGGTACAAGAATGAAATGATGGGTAGGTGGGTATATGGATGGATGGTACAAGAGTTAAATGATGGGTAGGTGGGTATATGGATGGATGGATGGTACAAGAGTGAAATGATGGGTAGGTGGGTATATGGATGGATGGATGGATGGTACAAGAGTGAAATGATGCGTGTATTTGTTGTGTATTGAGTTCACACACATCATGCTCACAATGCGTGTATTTGTTGTGTATGGAGTTCACACGCATCATGCTCACAATGCGTGTATTTGTTGTGTATTGAGTTCACACGCATCATGCTCACAATGCGTGTATTTGTTGTGTATTGAGTTCACACGCATCATGCTCACAATGCATGTATTTGTTGTGTATTGAGTTCACACGCATCATGCTCACAATGCGTGTATTTGTTGTGTATTACCGGACCACCACCTTGTGCTTGTGTACTAATGGTCACAGATATGTGTGCATATATTTTTTCAAATCTGTTTAAAAACACTCATTGTTATAGTCTTTCTTGTTGTGATGCATGAAAACATTATTATTATATAAGAAATAACAATAATTTGTTTGTTATTATTTTTACCATTGTGATCTTCTTTTTTTGTCCTTTTCATTGGAGTTGAGTATAATTTAATGCAGATACAGACCGGAATTTAAGTTATAGTTATAAAAATTATAACTGCCATAGTCATGTAATGTATTTCTCTTCTTTTTCTTTATACAGCAAGACTATGTAGTATTCACTATTTGTAGTCCACTGTTGAATGTTATACACACATCGACTAAATCTGTAGTTATATGAGAATGTATTAACTCTTGGTAGTCCATCTTCGAATGTCGTACCCACACATCGACTAAATCTGTAGTTATATGAGAATGTATTAACTCTTGGTAGTCCATCTTCGAATGTCGTACCCACACATCGACTAGATCTGTAGTTATATGAGAATGTATTAACTCTTGGTATTCACTGTCTACAGTCCATCGTCGAATGTCATACCCTCGTAAAGCTCGCACAATAACCTGTGTGTATTCACTATCTACAGTCCATCGTCGAATGTCATACCTTCGTAAAGCTCGCACAATAATCTGTGTGTATTCAATATTCACAGTCCATGGTCGAATGTCATACCCTCGTAAAGCTGGTAAAATAATCTCTGTGTATTCACTGTCCACAGTCCATCGTCGAATGTCATACCCTCGTAAAGCTGGTACAATAATCTGTGTGTATTCACTGTCCACAGTCCATCGTCGAATGTCATACCCTCGTAAAGCTCGCACAATAATCTGTGTGTATTCACTGTCCACAGTCCATCTTCGAATGTCATACCCTCGTAAAGCTGGTAAAATAATCTGTGTGTATTCACTGTCCACAGTCCATCGTCGAATGTCATACCCTCGTAAAGCTGGTACAATAATCTGTGTGTATTCACTGTCCACAGTCCATCGTCGAATGTCATACCCTCGTAAAGCTGGTACAATAATCTGTGTGTATTCACTGTCCACAGTCCATCGTCGAATGTCATACCCTCGTAAAGCTGGTATAATAATCTGTGTGTATTCACTGTCCACAGTCCATCATCGAATGTCTTACTCGTACAATAACCTGTGTGCATTCACTATCTACAGTCCATCGTCAAATGTCATACCCTCGTAAAGCTCATACAATAACCTGTGTGTATTCACAGTCCACAGTCCATCTTCGAATGTCATACCCTCGTAAAGCTGGTACAATAATCTGTGTGTATTCACTGTCCACAGTCCATCGTCGAATGTCATACCCTCGTAAAGCTGGTAAAATAATCTCTGTGTATTCACTATTCACAGTCCATCGTCGAATGTCATACCCTCGTAAAGCTCGTACAATAATCTGTGTGTATTCACTGTCCACAGTCCATAGTCGAATGTCATACCCTCATAAAGCTCGTACAATAATCTGTGTGTATTCACTGCCCACAGTCCATCGTCGAATGTCATACCCTCATAAAGCTCGTACAATAATCTGTGTGTATTCACTATTCACAGTCCATGGTCGAATGTCATACCCTCGTAAAGCTAGTACAATAATCTGTGTACAATAATCTGTGTGTATTCACTGTCCACAGTCCATAGTCGAATGTCATACCCTCATAAAGCTCGTACAATAATCTGTGTGTATTCACTGTCCACAGTCCATCGTCGAATGTCATACCCTCGTAAAGCTAGTACAATAATCTGTGTGTATTCACTGCCCACAGTCCATCTTCGAATGTCATACCCTCGTAAAGCTGGTAAAATAATCTCTGTGTATTCACTGTCCACAGTCCATCATCGAATGTCATACCCTCGTAAAGCTGGTACAATAATCTGTGTGTATTCACTGTCCACAGTCCATAGTCGAATGTCATACCCTCATAAAGCTCGTACAATAATCTGTGTGTATTCACTGTCCACAGTCCATCGTCGAATGTCATACCCTCGTAAAGCTGGTACAATAATCTGTGTGTATTCACTATTCACAGTCCATGGTCGAATGTCATACTCTCGTAAAGCTAGTACAATAATCTGTGTGTATTCACTGTCCACAGTCCATAGTCGAATGTCGTAACCTCATAAAGCTCGTACAATAACCTGTGTGTATTCACTATCTACAGTCCATCGTCGAATGTCATACTCTCGTAAAGCTAGTACAATAATCTGTGTGTATTCACTGTCCACAGTCCATAGTCGAATGTCATACCCTCATAAAGCTCGTACAATAATCTGTGTGTATTCACTGTCCACAGTCCATCGTCGAATGTCATACCCTCGTAAAGCTAGTACAATAATCTGTGTGTATTCACTGCCCACAGTCCATCATCAAATGTCATACCCTCGTAAAGCTGGTACAATAATCTCTGTGTATTCACTGTCCACAGTCCATCGTCGAATGTCATACCCTCGTAAAGCTGGTACAATAATCTGTGTGTATTCACTATTCACAGTCCATGGTCGAATGTCATACTCTCGTAAAGCTAGTACAATAATCTGTGTGTATTCACTGTCCACAGTCCATAGTCGAATGTCGTAACCTCATAAAGCTTGTACAATAATCTGTGTGTATTCACTGTCCACAGTCCATCGTCGAATGTCATACCGTCGTAAAGCTCGTACAATAATCTGTGTGTATTCACTGTCCACAGTCCATCGTCGAATGTCATACCCTCACATCCACCAGCCACTGAGGTCTCTCTCCTCCCGATCTCTCAAAGTCAGCAAACCTGCGAGAGTGAAGAAAAAGAAGAAGAAGAAGAAGATGAGAAGCTTTCCATCAAGGGGGGCAATCCAGTCGCCTACGATTCCCGAAGAGAAAGAAGAAGATGAAGAAGTAAGTAAAAAGGATTTGCATGGATAATATCTTTCATTTTGTTTACCTTATAAGGGAACAAAACTTAAAATTTGAACTAATTTAATGTCTTCTGCTACGGTTATACGGCATCTGACATATGGTTAAGGACCACACAGATATTCTTTTCGATTAGCAACAAGGGATCTTTTTTATGCACCATACCACAGACAGGGTAGTATATACCACGGCCTTTAATATACCAGTTGTGGTGCACTGGCTGGAAGGAGGTCTTCACTACAGAGTTCATAAGTTATTATTTGTGTCTGTTCAACTACAGTGGGTATATTGCAGCACAAAATCATTTCTTTAAGGATTTTGATGTAACAATAGTTTTAGATTTTACTTTTGGATTTATGTATTTTTCTAGGAAAATAATTTTTTGCATTTTTGCATCAGTCTTTTTGAATGAATGGATGGGATGGATGGAATTGGGTGGGTAAGTAGGTGGGTGGATGGATAGAGGAATGGAAGTATTGTTTTGGGGGTGGGGGGGTTGTAGATGGGTGAGTGGATGGATGGAAGCATTGTTGTTGGGGGTTTTTTTATTTTCTGTTTAATAATATGGTAAATGTTTGTTTTTTAATTGAATAAACTGAATAAATAGTTGACTAGTTAGATTGGGTGGATGTATTTGGGTATATGTAGGTTTGGACATTGGGTGAGTGGATGGGTGGCTTGACTTATTTCTTCATGTTAAGTGCCCCTGCGTGTGCTGTAACCTCACCATGGTGCAGGGGTGTAACATTCTCTTTGAGAATGGCCAATACAGCACAAAATTGAAGTTTTTAGTAAAATTCAGTATCCGTAAAATTCTGTGATATTTGTGTTTTTGCACAGTTCTTTATACTGTTTTTGTTTAAGTCTTGAATTTTTATATTGATGTTGATCATCACTTTATTTATTTTCATTACCATTGTATGACACCCAATAGCCGATGTATTATTTGTGCTGGGGTGTCGTTAAACATCCATTCAATTCCATTCAATTCATGTTAAGTAAAAAAAAAAACTGTTAAGATTTTGTTTGTTTTGTTTGTCTGGTACATGCAGCTATACTGATAGAAAGAAATAAGGGAACACATCGAATTGTAGACCAAATTTAATTCACTACTAGCTTAGTAATGTCTGTATTTCATACCAAGATGTAATGTGGGATTGAATATCTTTAGTGTTGAAAGAAATGCCTATATGTTCACAGTCAACTTCTGACAGTATCAATTGATTTTTGATGCAGTAATTATTTCTTGTTGCTATCTGTGTGATCCTTTATTATGTGCAGGATATTAGTGTGTAGAATTAATATGTGCAGGATATTAGTGTTTAGAGTTAATATATGCAGGATATTAGTGTTAGAGTTAATATGTGCAGGATATTAGCGTTTAGAGTTAATATGTGCAGGATATTAGTGTTTATAGAGTTATTATGTGAAGGATATTAGCATCTAGAGTTCATGTGTGCAGGATATTAGCGTAAAGAGTTAATGTGTGCAGGATATTAGCGTTTACATTTAATGTGTGCAGGATATTAGCGTTTACAGTTAATGTGTGCAGGATATTAGTGTTTAGAGTTAATGTGTGCAGGATATTATTGTTTAGAGTTAATTTGTGCAGGATATTAGCGTTTAGAATTAATGTGTGCAGGATATTAGTGTTTAGAGTTAATGTGTGCAGAATATTAGTGTTTAGATTTAATGTGTCCAAGATATTAGTGTTTAAATTAATCTATCCAGGATATTAGTTAATATCTCCAGTATACTTGTGTTTAGAGTTAATGTGTGAAGGATATTAGTTAATATTTCTAAGATATTGGTGTTTAGAGTTTACTTTTTGGATTTTACGAGGCTGCTTGTTTTCAGGAATCTTCGTCAGAAGAGGATGATGATGATGATGATAATGATGAAAGAGATGGTCAGTACGGTGGCAGCGAAGGGAGAAGATTGTCAGGTCCATCCCTACCAGGGACACAGGTCCGTACACTCCATCCAGTTCACTTTATTATCACTATACAAGAGAGACGATTGTCAGGTCCATCCCTACCAGGGACACAGGTCCGTACACTCCATCCAGTTCACTTTATTATCACTATACAAGAGAGACGATTGTCAGGTCCATCCCTACCAGGGACACAGGTCAGTACACTCTGTCCAGTTCACTTTATTATCACTATACAAGAGAGACGATTGTCAGGTCCATCCCTACCAGGGACACAGGTCCGTACACTCCATCCAGTTCACTTTATTATCACTATACGAGAGAGACGATTGTCAGGTCCATCCCTACCGGGGACACAGGTCCGTACACTGTGTCCAGTTCACTTTATTATCACTATACAAGAGAGACGATTGTCAGGTCCATCCCTACCAGGGACACAGGTCCGTACACTCCATCCAGTTCACTTTATTATCACTATACAAGAGAGACGATTGTCAGGTCCATCCCTACCAGGGACACAGGTCAGTACACTCCATCCAGTTCACTTTATTATCACTATACAAGAGAGACGATTGTCAGGTCCATCCCTACCAGGGACACAGGTCCGTACACTCCATCCAGTTCACTTTATTATCACTATACAAGAGAGACGATTGTCAGGTCCATCCCTACCAGGGACACAGGTCAGTACACTCCATCCAGTTCACTTTATTATCACTATACAAGAGAGACGATTGTCAGGTCCATCCCTACCAGGGACACAGGTCAGTACACTCTGTCCAGTTCACTTTATTATCACTATACGAGAGAGACGATTGTCAGGTCCATCCCTACCAGGGACACAGGTCCGTACACTCCATCCAGTTCACTTTATTATCACTATACAAGAGAGACGATTGTCAGGTCCATCCCTACCAGGGACACAGGTCCGTACACTCCATCCAGTTCACTTTATTATCACTATACAAGAGAGACGATTGTCAGGTCCATCCCTACCAGGGACACAGGTCCGTACACTCTGTCCAGTTCACTTTATTATCACTATACAAGAGAGACGATTGTCAGGTCCATCCCTACCAGGGACACAGGTCAGTACACTCTGTCCAGTTCACTTTATTATCACTATACAAGAGAGACGATTGTCAGGTCCATCCCTACCAGGGACACAGGTCCGTACACTCCATCCAGTTCACTTTATTATCACTATACGAGAGAGACGATTGTCAGGTCCATCCCTACCGGGGACACAGGTCCGTACACTGTGTCCAGTTCACTTTATTATCACTATACAAGAGAGACGATTGTCAGGTCCATCCCTACCAGGGACACAGGTCCGTACACTCCATCCAGTTCACTTTATTATCACTATACAAGAGAGACGATTGTCAGGTCCATCCCTACCAGGGACACAGGTCAGTACACTCCATCCAGTTCACTTTATTATCACTATACAAGAGAGACGATTGTCAGGTCCATCCCTACCAGGGACACAGGTCAGTACACTCTGTCCAGTTCACTTTATTATCACTATACGAGAGAGACGATTGTCAGGTCCATCCCTACCAGGGACACAGGTCCGTACACTCCATCCAGTTCACTTTATTATCACTATACAAGAGAGACGATTGTCAGGTCCATCCCTACCAGGGACACAGGTCCGTACACTCCATCCAGTTCACTTTATTATCACTATACAAGAGAGACGATTGTCAGGTCCATCCCTACCAGGGACACAGGTCAGTACACTCCATCCAGTTCACTTTATTATCACTATACAAGAGAGACGATTGTCAGGTCCATCCCTACCAGGGACACAGGTCCGTACACTCCATCCAGTTCACTTTATTATCACTATACGAGAGAGACGATTGTCAGGTCCATCCCTACCAGGGACACAGGTCCGTACACTCTGTCCAGTTCACTTTATTATCACTATACAAGAGAGACGATTGTCAGGTCCATCCCTACCAGGGACACAGGTCCGTACACTCTGTCCAGTTCACTTTATTATCACTATACAAGAGAGACGATTGTCAGGTCCATCCCTACCAGGGACACAGGTCAGTACACTCCATCCAGTTCACTTTATCACTATACAAGAGAGACGATTGTCAGGTCCATCCCTACCAGGGACACAGGTCCGTACACTCCATCCAGTTCACTTTATTATCACTATACAAGAGAGACGATTGTCAGGTCCATCCCTACCAGGGACACAGGTCCGTACACTCCATCCAGTTCACTTTATTATCACTATACAAGAGAGACGATTGTCAGGTCCATCCCTACCAGGGACACAGGTCCGTACACTCCATCCAGTTCACTTTATTATCACTATACGAGAGAGACGATTGTCAGGTCCATCCCTACCAGGGACACAGGTCCGTACACTCTGTCCAGTTCACTTTATTATCACTATACAAGAGAGACGATTGTCAGGTCCATCCCTACCAGGGACACAGGTCCGTACACTCTGTCCAGTTCACTTTATTATCACTATACAAGAGAGACGATTGTCAGGTCCATCCCTACCAGGGACACAGGTCAGTACACTCCATCCAGTTCACTTTATCACTATACAAGAGAGACGATTGTCAGGTCCATCCCTACCAGGGACACAGGTCCGTACACTCCATCCAGTTCACTTTATTATCACTATACAAGAGAGACGATTGTCAGGTCCATCCCTACCAGGGACACAGGTCCGTACACTCTGTCCAGTTCACTTTATTATCACTATACAAGAGAGACGATTGTCAGGTCCATCCCTACCAGGGACACAGGTCCGTACACTCTGTCCAGTTCACTTTATTATCACTATACGAGAGAGACGAACACTTGAAGTGGAAACAATCATGTAAGGAATTGCAAACAGTTACACATTTGTGGACAGTTCATTGAAGAATTTGGAAACAATTGTGTGATAAAGTGAACAGTTTGTGGAGACATTTGGGAACAGTTAAGTGATGGAAATATTGCTAATCAAAATTTTGAAAACAAAATGTTCTGTGTTTCTTAACATGTTACTTATTATTTGGAACTTGGTTGTATGCTAACAGTAATGTGTGTTAAAGAGAACTCGGTTGTATGCTAACAGTAATGTGTGTTAAAGAGAACTCGGTTGTATGCTAACAGTAATGTGTGTTAAAGAGAACTCGGTTGTATGCTAACAGTAATGTGTGTTAAAGAGAACTTGGTTGTATGCTAACAGTAATGTGTGTTATTTTGATAGGTTGTATGCTAACAGTAATGTGTGTTAAAGAGAACTTGGTTGTATGCTAACAGTAATGTGTGTTAAAGAGAACTTGGTTGTATGCTAACAGTAATGTGTGTTAAAGAGAACTTGGTTGTATGCTAACAGTAATGTGTGTTATTTTGCTCGGTTGTATGCTAACAGTAATGTGTGTTATTTTGATAGGTTGTATGCTAACAGTAATGTGTGTTATTTTGATAGGTTGTATGCTAACAGTAATGTGTGTTATTTTGCTCGGTTGTATGCTAACAGTAATGTGTGTTATTTTGATAGGTTGTATGCTAACAGTAATGTGTGTTAAAGAGAACTTGGTTGTATGCTAACAGTAATGTGTGTTAAAGAGAACTTGGTTGTATGGTAACAGTAATGTGTGTTAAAGAGAACTTGGTTGTATGCTAACAGTAATGTGTGTTAAAGAGAACTTGGTTGTATGTTAACAGTAATGTGTGTTATTTTGATAGGTTGTATGCTAACAGTAATGTGTGTTATTTTGCTCGGTTGTATGCTAACAGTAATGTGTGTTATTTTGCTCGGTTGTATGCTAACAGTAATGTGTGTTATTTTGATAGGTTGTATGCTAACAGTAATGTGTGTTATTTTGATAGGTTGTATGCTAATAGTAATGTGTGTTATTTTGATAGGTTGTATGCTAACAGTAATGTGTGTTATTTTGATAGGTTGTATGCTAACAGTAATGTGTGTTAAAGAGAACTTGGTTGTATGCTAACAGTAATGCGTGTTAAAGAGAACTTGGTTGTATGCTAACAGTAATGTGTGTTATTTTGATAGGTTGTATGCTAACAGTAATGTGTGTTATTTTGATAGGTTGTATGCTAACAGTAATGTGTGTTATTTTGATAGGTTGTATGCTAACAGTAATGTGTGTTATTTTGATAGGTTGTATGCTAACAGTAATGTGTGTTAAAGAGAACTTGGTTGTATGCTAACAGTAATGCGTGTTAAAGAGAACTTGGTTGTATGCTAACAGTAATGTGTGTTATTTTGATAGGTTGTATGCTAACAGTAATGTGTGTTATTTTGATAGGCTGTATGCTAACAGTAATGTGTGTTATTTTGATAGGTTGTATGCTACCACAGTAATGTGTGTTATTTTGACAGATTGTATGCTAACAGTAATGTGTGTTATTTTGATCGGTTGTATGCTAACAGTAATGTGTGTTATTTTGATAAGTTGTATGCTAACAGTAATGTGTGTTATTTTGACAGGTTGTATGCTAACAGTAATGTGTGTTATTTTGACAGGTTGTATGCTAACAGTAATGTGTGTTATTTTGACAGGTTGTATGCTAACAGTAATGTGTGTTATTTTGACAGGTTGTATGCTAACAGTAATGTGTGTTATTTTGATCGGTTGTATGCTAACAGTAATGTGTGTTATTTTGACAGGTTGATTTCTTCATTGGAGAGGCGGAGGAGGCCGCAGACAACACAGCAGAAGGAAGGTGAGGATTGACACACACAACAACAAAGAAACTCAAATATTAATTTAGTTTTATTTTATTTTATTTAAACTTATCTTAGTTTGAATCCCATTGGTTTTTGTGTCTGTTAAAATTATTATCTCGAACATTATAAGTCCGTTTTGACAGTCTATTCACTGAATTACATGTTAGAACAACAGATAATTTGAATTGTTTGACAAGGACGCTAGACAGGAATATCATAATAGTATCAGACTCTAGACATTAATGCCCAATAGCAACTTGTCCTGTTGAACAAGTGTCTCGCCATTTTTACTTGTCCTGTCTGAAATGTGCTTGTCTAGCACACTGAAATCTTTCTGTTGAAAGAGTTACATGTAGGCAGCTATAGTATTTAAGATGTATCTCGATTATTACGTAAAACATCACTGGCTTGAAAGGAAACTGACAAACACACCACACCATTAAATTGATGGATAAATAATCATTTTGTCAATATATTGTAATTTTCTGTTTGCTTTATCTTCACTTGGGGGGTGGGGGTGGGGTAGGGGTGGGGGGCGGGACATAGCCCAGTGGTAAAGCTCAAGGCTGATGCACAGTTGGTCTAGGATCGATCCCCGTCGGTGGGCCCATTGGGATATGTGTCATTCCAACCAGTTCACCATGAATGGTATATCAAAGGTTGTGGTATGTGCTGTCCTGTCTGTGGGATGGTGCGTTGCGTATAAAAGATCCTTGCTACTAATGGAAAAATGTAACAGGTTTCCTCTCAATGACAGTCAAAATGACACATGTTTGACATCCAGTAGCCGATGATTAATAAATCAATGTGCTCTAGTGGTGTTGTTAAACAAACTAACTCTTTTTTTTATCCTTACTGCTAAAATCACTTATCCCCCAGACAGGCAGGATTTAGCTCAGTGGGTTGAGTGCTCGCTTGAGGTGCTTGGGTCACAGGATCAAACCACCGTGGTGGATCCATTCAACTGACTGGATTTTTTTCTCATTCCAATCAGAAGAAGAATAAGGACATATGGTTAAAAAGAAAGAAAGAAAGAATTTTTTTATTTAACAATGCACTCAACACATTTTATTTATGGCATCAGACATATGGTTAAGGACCACACAGATATTGAGTGAGGAAACCCGCTGTCCACATTTCATGAGCTACTCTTTTCGATTAGCAGCAAGGGATCTTTTATATGCACCATCCCACAGACAGGATAGTACATACCACGGTTTTTGTTACACCAATTTTAGAGCACTGGCAGAAATGACAAATAGACTAATGGGGCCACTGACTGGGATCGATCCTAGACCAACTGCCCAGCGGTAAAGTTCTGCACAGCCAGTCTAGGACCCCTGTTGGTGGGCCCATTGTATACATTGGGCTATTTCTTGTTTTAGCCTGTGCACCACGACTGACTGTGGTATGTGCTATCCTGTCTGTGAGATGGTGCATATTATAAAATATCCCTTGCTATTGATGGAAAAATGTATCGGGTTTCCTCTCTAAGACTATGTCAAACTTACCACACATTTGACATCCAATAGCTTATGATTAATAAATCAATGTGCTCTAGTGGTGTTGTTAAACAAAACAAACTTTAACTGTAGTAAAATCTGTGATAATGGTCATACTTTCACATAATTATATTTATTTTTATTTTTAATGTAATCTTATTCATATGCTTACCTTAGTTTGACACCCAATAATAGCTGAATAATAGCCGACGTGTATTTTTGTACTGCGGGTGTCACTAAACAGTCATTCGGTCATTAATTCATCACCAATACATTTGAAACATGAGAATCTAGTAGTTCTCGGAAGGAAGGAAAGGAAATGTTTTATTTAACGACGCACTCAACACATTTTATTTACGGTCATATGGCGTCGGACCACACACAGATATTGAGAGAGGAAACCCGCTGTCACCACTTCATGGGCTACTCTTTCCGATTAGCAGCAAGGGATCTTGTATATGCACCATCCCACAGACAGGATAGCACATACAATAGTCTTTGATATACCAGTTGTGGTGCACTGGCTGGAACAAGAAATAGCCCAATGGGCCCACCAACGGGGATCGATCCCAAACCAACCACGCATCAAGCGAACGCTTTACCATTGGGATACATTCCCCCCCCCCAATAATCCTCGGAGACAGAGAACGTGTTCCACTCACCTCACACTATACTGACACTGTGTAAACCAACTCGTAGAACGTGTTCCACTCACCTCACACTATACTGACACTGTGTAAACCAACTCGTAGAACGTGTTCCACTCACCTCACACTATACTGACACTGTGTAAACCAACTCGTAGAACGTGTTCCACTCACCTCACACTATACTGACACTGTGTAAACCAACTCGTAGAACGTGTTCCACTCACCTCACACTATACTGACACTGTGTAAACCAACTCTTAGAACGTGTTCCACTCACCTCACACTATACTGACACTGTGTAAACCAACTCGTTCTGCAGGATCACGGTGAGAGCGGCTAGCCCGGACAGGAACTATTCACCGCAGTACGGGCGAAAAGAGTCACTGGAGTCGGGAGTTCCCACGTTCCCCGATCTGGGCTCCGAGCCGGCACTGTCAGCACACGCCACAAGTCTCGGCGTCCCCGTCACCTCCGCCAGCTCCATGTCTTCTTACAACAGCGGCCACTCACGTGTCCAATTCTTTGTGGGTGAGTATTAGATAGTCACTCACGCGTCCACTTCATTGTGGGTGAGTATTAGATAGTCACTCACTCATCCACTTCATTGTTGGTGAGTATTAGATAGCCACTCGTGTGTTCACTTCATTGTGGGTGAGTATTAGATAGTCACTCACGCGTCCACTTCATTGTGAGTGAGTATTAGATAGTCACTCACGTGTCCACTTCATTGTTGGTGAGTATTAGATAGCCACTCGTGTGTCCACTTCATTGTGGGTGAGTATTAGATAGTCACTCGCGCGTCCACTTCATTGTTGGTGAGTATTAGATAGCCACTCGTGTGTCCATTTCATTGTGGGTGAGTATTAGATAGTCACTCGCGCGTCCACTTCATTGTGAGTGAGTATTAGATAGTCACACACGCGTCCACTTCATCATTGGTGAGTATTAGATAGTCACTCACGCATCCACTTCATTGTGGGTGAGTATTAGATAGTCACTCATGCGTCCACTTCATTGTGGGTGAGTATTAGATAGCCACTCACTCATCCACTTCATTGTGGGTGAATATTAGATAGTCACTCACGCCTTCATTGTGGGTAAGTATTAGATAGTCATACGTCCACTTCATTGTGAGTGAGTATTAGATAGTCACTCACGCGTCCACTTCATTGTTGGTGAGTATTAGATAGTCACTCGTGTGTCCACTTCATTGTGGGTGAGTATTAGATAGTCACTCACGTGTCCACTTCATTGTGAGTATTAGATAGTCACTCACGCTTCCACTTCATTGTTGGTGAGTATTAGATAGCCACTCGTGTGTCCACTTCATTGTGGGTGAGTATTAGATAGTCACTCATGCATCCACTTCATTGTGAGTGAGTATTAGATAGTCACTCACGCTTCCACTTCATTGTTGGTGAGTATTAGATAGCCACTCGTGTGTCCACTTCATTGTGGGTGAGTATTAGATAGTCACTCACATGTCCACTTCATTGTGAGTGAGTATTAGATAGTCACTCACGCGTCCACTTCATCATTGGTGAGTATTAGATAGTCACTCACGCATCCACTTCATTGTGGGTGAGTATTAGATAGTCACTCATGCGTCCACTTCATTGTGGGTGAGTATTAGATAGCCACTCACTCATCCACTTCATTGTGGGTGAGTATTAGATAGTCACTCACGCCTTCATTGTGGGTAAGTATTAGATAGTCAGTCATACATCCACTTCATTGTGAGTGAGTATTAGATAGTCACTCACGCGTCCACTTCATTGTTGGTGAGTATTAGATAGTCACTCGTGTGTCCACTTCATTGTGGGTGAGTATTAGATAGTCACTCACGTGTCCACTTCATTGTGAGTGAGTATTAGATAGTCACTCACGCTTCCACTTCATTGTTGGTGAGTATTAGATAGCCACTCATGTGTCCACTTCATTGTGGGTGAGTATTAGATAGTCACTCACGCATCCACTTCATTGTGAGTGAGTATTAGATAGTCACTCACGCGTCCACTTCATCATTGGTGAGTATTAGATAGTCACTCACGCATCCACTTCATTGTGGGTGAGTATTAGATAGTCACTCATGCGTCCACTTCATTGTGGGTGAGTATTAGATAGCCACTCACTCATCCACTTCATTGTGGGTGAGTATTAGATAGTCACTCACACCTTCATTGTGGGTAAGTATTAGATAGTCAGTCATACGTCCACTTCATTGTGGGTGAGTATTAGATAGTCACTCATGCATCCACTTCATTGTGGGTGAGTATTAGATAGCAACTCACGTGTCCACTTCATTGTTGGTGAGTATTAGATGGTCACTCACACGTCCATTTCATTGTGGGTGAGTATTAGATAGTCACTCATGCATCCACTTCATTGTGGGTGTGTATTAGATAGTCACTCACGCGTCCACTTCATTGTGGGTGAGTATTAGATAGCCACTCACGCCTTCATTGTTTGTGAGTATTAAATAGTCACTCACACATCCACTTGATAGAGTGTATTATAATGTATATCATGTACAGTTTTAAACTAGCCTGTGTTTTATTCACAGGTAATGTAAGTGATGTCAAGTTAGAAGACAAGGAGTCGGATGTCAGTCTTCAACATAAGAACTCTGATATTGACAGAAGTGAATCCGAGCCACAGATGTCTCAGTGAGTACATGCAGTAAACGAGACAACCAGTAAAGCATCCACCCACACTTAGTTGGTTTTTGAAATACACGAAACAACCAACAAAGCATCCACCCATCCGTAGTTGGTTTTTGAAATACACGAAACAACCAACAAAGCATCCACTCACACGTAGTTGGTTTTTGAAATACACGATACAACCAACAAAGCATCCACCCACACGTAGTTAGTTTTTTAAATACTCGACACAACCAACAAAGCATCCACCCACCCGTAGTTGGTTTTTTTTGAAGTTGGTAATTACTCCAGGAAGCGTGGAATAACCTCAATTGTTGTAGAGCACTTAATTGCCTGAGGTACGTGTATCGTAGGATTCGATCCACACTCTGATTGTTGTTTTTTCCTGTACCAACCAGTGCCCCAAAACTGGTATATCAAATACTGTGGTATGTGCTTTCCTCTCTTGTGTGTGGAAAGGTGCGCACATTAAATTGAAATTAAAAGAAATGTACTGTAGATGATGTAATGTTTTTCTTCTATAGATCCGACGACAAGCTGGTGAAGAAGAAACATCGTCACCACCACCACCACGAACACTTCAAGCACGAGGACCTGCGATTGCGACGTCAGAAGGGCAGCGAGGTTCACCTTGACAACATGAACAAACTCAAACGGTCGCCCACAGAGACCGAGGAGGCTATACTTCTTCACACGGCAGATCTTGATGAGATGGCCAGTAAGTGGTTGTAGCATTTTCCATTTAGTAATCAAAGAGTAAAATCTTTATCTAAAGGGGTCCGAGACTTTTAACATGTCCTTGTTATTGTAAGTTGTGTGCATTTGATTTGGGCTATTTCTCTTTCCCAGGGCTTCTAGAATTTTTATAAAATCCATTAGCCATTTGATTTTTAAAATTTACTAGCCATGATTAAAAATTCACTAGCCCTACTTTACTTTAAGTTAATACAATTTTACTAATTAATAGCAGTAATTGGATATGTCACCTAAAGAGGAAGAAACACTAACATTGGGGGGTTGGGGTGGGGGCAAGATATTCATATTTACAAAATAGACTTAACTGCAGCATTTGACTTTTCTTCTTTTTTTCACTTGCCGTCGGGCATGGCAATAGTAGTTATTTACTAGCCCAACACTTAAATTCACTAGCCATGGGAGTGGGGCTACCATAATCTAGAAGCCCTGTCTGGCATGGCAATAGTAGTTATTTACTAGCCCAACACTTAAATTCACTAGCCATGGGAGTGGGGCTACCATAATCTAGAAGCCCTGGCATGTAGTAATCAAAGAGTAATTCTTTAAAGTCAGTGACTTTTAACATGACCTTGTTATTGTAAGTTATGTGCACTTAGTAATCAAACAAGAAAACCTTTGTATCAAATTTCAGACTTTCAACAAGTCTTTGTTGTAAGTTGTGTGCATTTAGTAATTAAAGAATAAAATCTTTATCTAAAGTTACAGATTTTTAACATAACCTTGTTATTGTAAGTTGTGTGCATTTTGTAAGTAAAATTACCAAATGTTTGATTTCCAGTAGCCGATGATGAATAAATCTGTGTGCTCTAGTGGTGTCGTTAAACAAAACAAACTAACTTGTTTTAGGTCACAGATGGGAGGATGTTCGTGGGATTCGGCGTCACAAGATCGGCCGACATCGTAACACACTTCACTCGATTGTTCACGTTGGCAAAGTCCACAAAGAGAAGAAAGAGCACAAATCTAAATCAAAGTTTGACCACAGTTCTCACGAGGTGAGCTTTACCATTCTCACGAGGTGAGTTTTAACATTCTCATGCGGTGAGTTTTACCATTCTCACGAGGTGAGCTTTACCATTCTCACGAGGTGAGCTTTACCATTCTCACGCGGTGAGCTTTACCATTCTCACGAGGTGAGCTTTACCATTCTCATGTGGTGTTTTACCATTCTCACGAGGTGAGCTTTACCATTCTCACGTGGTGAGCTTTACCATTCTCACGAGGTGAGCTTTACCATTCTCACGAGGTGAGCTTTACCATTCTCACGAGGTGAGCTTTACCATTCTCACGAGGTGAGCTTTACCATTCTCATGCGGTGAGTTTTAACATCCTCACGCGGTGAGTTTTAACATTCTCACGAGGTGAGTTTTAACATTCTCACGTGGTAAGTTTTAACATTCTCATGAGATGAGCTTTACCATTCTCACGAGGTGAGTTTTAACATTCTCACGAGGTGAGTTTTAACATTCTCACGAAGTGAGTTTTAACATTCTTATGGGATGAGCTTTACCATTCTCACGAGGTGAGATTTAACATTCTCATGAGGTGAGTTTTAACATTCTCAAGAGGTAAGTTTTATCATTCTTACGAAATGAGTTAATATTTTCATGAAGTGAGTTTTATCATTCTCACAAAGTGAGTTTTAACATTCTCATGAAGTGAGTTTTACCATTCTCACGAAGTGAGTTTTAACATTCTCATGAGGTGAGTTTTAACATTCTCAAAAGGTAAGTTTTATCATTCTTACGAAATGAGTTTTAATATTTTCATGAAGTGAGTTTTATCATTCTCACAAAGTGAGTTTTAACATTCTCATGAAGTGAGTTTTAACATTCTTACGAAGTGAGTTTTAACATTCTCATGAAGTGAGTTTTATCATTCTCACGAAGTGAGTTTTAACATTCTCACGAGGTTAGTTTGACCATTCTCATGAAGTGAGTTTTATCATTCTCATGAAGTGAGTTTTAACATTTTCATGAAGTGAGTTTTAACATTCTCATGAAGTGAGTTTTAACATTCTCATGAAGTGAGTTTTAACATTCTTACGAAGTGAGTTTTAACATTCTTACGAAGTGAGTTTTAACATTCTCATGAAGTGAGTTTTAACATTCTTACGAAGTGAGTTTTAACATTCTCATGAAGTGAGTTTTAACATTCTCATGAAGTGAGTTTTAACATTCTTACGAAGTGAGTTTTAACATTCTCATGAAGTGAGTTTTAACATTCTCATGAAGTGAGTTTTAACATTCTGACGAAGTGAGTTTTAACATTCTCATGAAGTGAGTTTTAACATTCTCATGAAGTGAGTTTTAACATTCTTACGAAGTGAGTTTTAACATTCTCATGAAGTGAGTTTTAACATTCTCACGAAGTGAGTTTTATCATTCTCATGAAGTGAGTTTTACCATTCTCACGAGGTGAGTTTTACCATTCTCATGAGGTGAGTTCTTTGTTCTCATCAGGTGAGTATTGTGTATATCACTATAAGTGGTCTAAATCTTCTCTATTTCTAGCATTTGCTTAGAGACTGAATTTTAGAATAACAGATTGCTTCCCATATCTTAAGGGGCGGGACATAGGCATGAAGTGCAGTCGCTTTTGGATGGGTCCCCGTCAGTGGGTCCATTGGGCTATTTCTCGTTCCAGCCAGTGCATCACCACTGGTATATCAGTCGCTGTGATGTGTGCCATCCTGTCTGTGGGATGGTGCATATAAAAGATCCCTTGCTACTAATGGAAAAATGTAGCGGGTTTCCTCTTTATATGTCATCATTACCATATGTTTGACATCCAATAGCTGATGATTTAATAAATCAGTGTGCTCTAGTGATGTCGTTAAACACAGCAAACTTTGGAATAACCAACATTAATATGAAGAAATATGAAAAAGAGAAAATATTTATTTTTAATTTATATAGAATCAGAGAAGTGATCTAAATCTCACTTTCTAGCATTTGCTTGCAGACTAAATTTCAGAAGAACACATTACTTCCCATTCCACAGTAAAGTTTTAGTTTCATGTCTTGAAAAAGAAGTAAAATATGGCTTGCTATTATTATTTTTGAAGTAGCATGCCAAAGGACATATGTCCTGCTAAGAAAACTATGGCCTGCTACAAATAAACCCAATACGGGGTGAGGGGGAGAGTTTGGGATATGGCCTGCTGGAAATAAATCAATACGGGGTGAGGGGAAGGGTTTGGGATATTGTCTGCTGGAAATAAATCAATACGGGGTGAGGGGAAAGGTTTGGGATATGGCCTGCTGGAAATAAATCAATATGGGGTGAGGGGAAGGGTTTGGGATATGGCCTGCTGGAAATAAATCAATATGGGGTGAGGGGAAGGGTTTGGGATATGGCCTGCTGGAAATAAATCAATACGGGGTGAGGGGAAGGGTTTGGGATATGGCCTGCTGGAAATAAACCAATACGGCTTGAGGAGAAGGGTTTGGGATATGGCCTGCTACAAATAAACCAATACGGGGTGAGGGGAAGGGTTTGGGATATGGCCTGCTACAAATAAACCAATACGGGGTGAGGGGGAGGGTTTGGGATATGGCCTGCTACAAATAAACCAATACGGGGTGAGGAGAAGGGTTTGGGATATGGCCTGCTGGAAATAAAAAAATACAAGATTATCATACGGGGTGAGGGGGAGGGTTTGGGATATGGCCTGCTGGAAATAAACCAATACGGGGTGAAGGGAAGGGTTTAGGATATGGCCTGCTACAAATAAACCAATACAGGGTGAGAGGGAGGGGGAGGGGTGAGGAGCAAGGGGGGATTTGGGACAGGTGTGAAAAATTAACACAGTTTTCTGTTTTCAGGTGTTTGTGGAGCCATTTCGAACCCTGAATACTTACATGTCGAGTTTTCTGTTTTCAGGTGTTTGTATAAAATTAAAACAGAAGTACAAGATTATCATACATACATACACACATCTCTCTCTTTAAAAATGGTTTTCTGTGGTTTTGGCATGTGAAGTTTTATTTTAACTGCTAGGTCTTAAGACTGGACTGCTTTTTGTAAGACACTATTTCGAGCCCTGAATCCTTACAGGTCGAGTTTTCTGTTTTCAGGTGTTTGTGGAGCCGCCATTTCGAACCCTGAATCCTTACATGTCGAGTTTTCTGTTTTCAGGTGTTTGTGGAGCCGCCATTTCGAGCCCTGAATCCTTACATGTCGAGTTTTCTGTTTTCAGGTGTTTGTGGAGCTCGACGAGCTGTACGTGGGTGATGAGGTCGAGTGGGAGTGGCGGGAGAAGGCGAGGTGGATCAAGTTTGAGGAGGATGTGGAGGAGGGCGCGGAGAGGTGGGGCAAACCCCACGTGGCCTCCCTGTCCTTCCACAGTCTGCTCGAGTTGAGGCGGGGATTAGAGAATGGTAGGATGTGATCATTCACTTATTTAAGTCTAACCAAGCCTCACATGTCCATGCATCCATCCATCCATCCATCTATCTGTCCATCCATCCATCCATCTATCTGTCCATCCATCCATCCATGCATCCATCCATCCATCCATCTATCTGTCCATCCATCCATCCATCCATCCATCCATCCATCCATCCATCCTTCCATCCATCCATCCATCCATCCATCCTGTCCATCCATCCATCCATCCATCCATCTGTCCATCCATCCATCCATCCATCCATCCATCCATCCATCCATCCTTCCATCCATCAGTTCATACATACACCCGTCCATCCATCAATCCGTCCCTCCATCATTACATCTGTCCATCCATCCACTGCGTGTAGAGTTTATCAGGCTTTTTTTCTATCAGGGTGTCTGTTTACTAGGGTGTCTGTTTACCAGGGTGTCTGTTTATCAGGGTGTTTATTTACCAGGGTGTCTGTTTACCAGGGTGTATGTTTACCAGGATGTTTGTTTACCAGGGTATCTGTTTACCAGGCTGTTTGTTTATCCGAGTGTCTGTTTATCAGCTGTCTGTTTACCAGAGTGTCTGTTTATCAGGCTGTCTGTTTACCAGGCTGTCTGTTTATCAGGGTGTCTGTTTACCAGAGTGTCTGTTTATCAGGCTGTCTGTTTGTCAGGCTGTCTGTTTACCAGGCTGTCTGTTTATCAGGGTGTCTGTTTACCAGAGTGTTTGTTTACCAGGGTGTCTGTTACTGGACCTGGAGGCGACGGACCTACAGACAATTGTGCACTACGTTGTTGAGAACATGGTGATCCGCGATCAGATCCGCGAGGAGGACAAGGGAAACATTCTGAGAACTCTCCTCCTCAAACATAAGTAAGTTTCACTTTCACTTTAACTTTCACTTCAACATACTGAGAACTCTCCTCCTCAAACATAAGTAAGTTTCACTTTCTCTTTTACATATTGAGAATTCTCCTCAAACATAAGTAAGTTTCACTTTCACTTTTATATATTGAGAACTCTTCTCCTCAAACATAAGTAAGTTTCACTTTCACTTTAACTTTCACTTCAACAAACAGAACTCTCCTCAAACATAAGTAAGTTTCACTGTCACTTTTACATATTGAGAACTCTTCTCCTCAAACATAAGTAAGTTTCACTTTCACTTTAACTTTCACTTCAACATACTGAGGACTCTCCTCAAACATAAGTAAGTTTCACTTTCTCTTTTACATATTGAGAATTCTCCTCAAACATAAGTAAGTTCCACTTTCACTTTTACATATTGAGAACTCCTCAGACATAAGTAAGTTTCACTTTCACTTTAACTTTCACTTCAACATACTGAGAACTCTTCTCCTCAAACATAAGTAAGTTTCACTTTCACTTTAACTTTCACTTCAACATACTGAGAACTCTTCTCCTCAAACATAAGTAAGTTTCACTTTAACTTTCACTCCAACATACTGAGAACTCTTCTCCTCAAACATAAGTAAGTTTCACTTTCACTTTAACATACTGAGAACTCTCCTCCTCAAACATAAGTAAGTTTCACTTTCACTTCATCATTCTGAGAACTCTCCTCCTCAAACATAAGTAAGTTTCACTTTCACTTCAACATTCTGAGAACTCTCCTCCTCAAACATAAGTAAGTTTCACTTTCACTTCAACATTCTGAGAACTCCTCCTCAAACATAGGTAAGTTTCACTTTCACTTCAACATTCTGAGAACACTCTTCCTCAATCATAAATGACTTTCACTTTCATTTTAACGAACTGAGAACTCTTATTCTCAAACATAAGTAAGTTTCACTTTCATTTTAACAAACAGAACTCTCCTCCTCAAACATAAGTAAGTTTCACTTTCATTTTAATAAACTGAGAACTCGTCTCCTTAAATATAAGTAAGTTTCATTTTCATTTTAACGTACTGAGAACTCTCCTCTTCAAACTTAAGTAAGTTTCACTCTCTCACACTCGTATCATAGTGTATTTTGATAATATGTGTTAGTTACATTTTATATTATCACATTATGTACTTTTATTTTTGATTATCTGTGAGTCATTAAAACTTAAAATTGCTCTTCGTGGGTGCCAGTATCGGGATGAGAACCCAGTACCTACCAGCCTCAAGTCTGAGGACTTAACCATGACTCTGCTGAAACAGCAACAGTATCAGGTTAAGCTGGATGTTTGTACTTAACCACGACTCTGCTGAAACTTTTTCATTGTCAAATCAAATGAAATATATCTGTCCGTCTTTTGTAACATATTATAATATACTTAAATTTCCCTTACATTCATTACATTATAACGTCATCCTATTGGTCCAGCCTGTTGGTCCAGCCTGTTGGTCCAGTCTGTTGGTCCAGCCTGTTGGTCCAGCCTGTTGGTCCAGCCTGTTGGTCCAGCCTGTTGGTCCAGCCTGTTGGTCCAGCCTGTTGGTCCAGTCTGTTGGTCCAGTCTGTTGGTCCAGTTGGTCCAGCCTATTGGTCCAGCCTGTTGGTCCAGTCTGTTGGTCCAGCCTGTTGGTCCAGCCTGTTGGTCCAGTCTGTTGGTCCAGCCTGTTGGTCCAGCCTATTGGTCCAGCCTGTTGGTCCAGGTCCAGCCTGTTGGTCCAGCCTGTTGGTCCAGCCTGTTGGTTCAGCCTGTTGGTCCAGTCTGTTGGTCCAGCCTGTTGGTCCAGCCTGTTGGTCCAGTCTGTTGGTCCAGCCTGTTGGTCCAGTCTGTTGGTCCAGTTGGTCCAGCCTGTTGGTCCAGCCTGTTGGTCCAGCCTGTTGGTCCAGCCTTTTGGTCCAGTCTGTTGGTCCAGCCTGTTGGTCCAGTCTGTTGGTCCAGTTGGTCCAGCCTGTTGGTCCAGCCTGTTGGTCCAGTCTGTTGGTCCAGCCTGTTGGTCCAGTCTGTTGGTCCAGTTGGTCTGGTCCAGCCTGTTGGTCCAGCTGTAGCAGCGGGAGTGGTTCATTTACAGATGAATGTAAAAATTACGTGGTCAGGGAACATCATACCTGATGACGTCATTTCACACCAAATGGCATTTTGTCTTATTGAGCGTCATTCTTTGTGGGCCAGAAATAAAATATTAACTTTTAGTGTTATTATTAGAAAATATGTTTGAAATTTCATTATAAGTATTGTCTGTTATTTCTTTTACGTTCATCTGGGTATGAACAAAAAAAGTCATCCGCAAACTTATGTGAGAACGTCTTCGCCGATTTACACAGTTTGCCGATAATTTTTTTTGTTCCTGCCTCGAATAACGTAAAAGAAATAATAGACAATCCTTAACCTTTAGACTACTGGATTAATTTTTGACAAAAACCATGTTGAGTGGGTACAAGTTTATAATTTTTACTCACATTTATTCATTTAAATGTTTTATAAATACATAAAGTAAAGTTCATATTTGAATCGATATGTATTATTTTTGTGTATTTTCTAATTTTTATGATATTTTAGATCAGTTAATGTTGATTAAAATTATGCAGAAAATTGAAAAGAAAAAGTCGCGTTTACTTACGGGCATTTGTGGCCAGCTGTCCAGTATTTATGTCCATTATTTCCAATAACAATGGATTTTTGACCAGATTTAAAAAAAAGAAAACCGAACTACAATTCATATCCCAATATTTGGTGATTTTTGTTGTTGGTAATATGATCAAATTTATTATCAAATTAGCTGTCACAATCAGCTATCGATCCCTGAAAATGACCGCGACATGCCCCCACTGTTCTCAAGTGAAAATATTTGGCGAAAAACACGTTTTGAACTAAAAATTCCAAGGTATTTTCCATTGAAAAAACTAAATCCAAAGACACAGGAAGCTGAGTTGTCTTCCATTTCCTGTCAATAAATCGTTTCCAGTGAGTGTCGTGTGCAAAACTGCGGGAAATATGAATTGGGGAATGCACTGTATGCAGTGTGCAGTATGTCGACTGGCGTGACGTCGGGCGAGCTATCTCGCCTGCAATAGTCAGAATGTTAATATACTTTTGTTTTGAAAAAACCACTCATTAGAATCATACAGCTAGGAGTCCATGTAGTGATGTTCCAGTCGTTGATTACAATTGAACGTTGAATGGTTTAACTGTACAGATGAAATAATCGATTAAAATTATTATCCACATACATTGTAGTTCAAATAATCTAGGGATTAACATAATTTTATAACAAGGTTTTAAGGGATGATTTCTAATTTGTCATAACATGGCGATGGAATAGAATAGGTATTGGTGTGGTTTAATGCTGGTTGTAGTTGGATTTCATTACTAACTATTTCTCAATTTTAATTATCCTCTATATTTTTTTTGTTTTCATTTACATTTTCCCAAATTATGGAGGGTCCACGGGAATAACGTGATGTCACATTTTTAGTAAGGTGACATTTAAAAATTTTAACGTTTACAACGAGCAATCATGGAATATTTATACCTACTTTTAATGGCCTACCATAATTATAGGTTTTTAGTCCCCTACCGGTTCAAAAGGAGGGGTCTATAGTATTCATCTCCGTCCTTCCATCTATCGATCTGTCTATTTGTCTGTATGTATGTCCATCCGTCCGTCTGTCCCACATATGTTCTCTGGATGGGTTTTTTGCAGAAGGCTTTGAGGTATTGACCTAACATTTGGGTCAGGTACAGGATGTGTATTGCTTTAGCAGTACTCTCAAAATGCTTGTTAATTTAGTGTGTCATTGTGACCGTGACATCATGTACATGACCATTGTAATACTATCTGTCTGGACATCATAGGTTATTGCCGTGGACCTTTCATATGTAAACAGTAAAGAAGTAAAACACATTTTATTGAAACAGTACTGAGTATATATACAGAAAAAACTAAACATGAAAACAGGACTGCAGCATTTAAAAGCTGAATAACAACATACATGATTGAATACTGCAAAATTTTGTTTACTAATTAATCCTTTTAAAAAAATCAATAGTTTTGGAGTAATGGAATGGTATATATTTTGACGCCTGACCGTTTAAATATATGAACACATACATGTAGATTAAAGAAGAAAATTTTCCCTAGGAAGTTGGACAATGGCATTTTTTTTATACAGCTTCAGAATCGTTTGTTGTGAGAAAATATTGACATGTTTTATAATCAGAAAATATTGATATTGTTTTGTTTTCTTAATCAGAAAATATTAACATTGCTTTGCCATAAGAAATATTGACATTGTTGCATTGTTACACTAATTTGTTATCAGAGATGTTTCACATTGCTACCTTGTTGCACTGTGTTAAAAGTCAGAATAATTTGTTATCAGACATGTTTCACAAAATATTGCTACATTGTTACCTTAATCATTTGGCATA
This sequence comes from Gigantopelta aegis, assembly GCF_016097555.1. Taxonomy (NCBI): domain Eukaryota; kingdom Metazoa; phylum Mollusca; class Gastropoda; order Neomphalida; family Peltospiridae; genus Gigantopelta; species Gigantopelta aegis. The sequence goes on along the minus strand of NC_054711.1, from coordinate 41,317,775 downwards.
AAAAATATTGTCATTACATTGTTTTATCAAGTTAGAATCATTTGCTGTCAGAAGATATTATCATTACTACATTGTTTTACCAATCGAGTTAAAATCATTTGGTATCAGAAAATATTGTCACTGCTACATTGTTTTACTGAGTACAATTGATTTGGAATCAGCAAATATTGTCATTACTACATTGTGTTGTCAAGTTAGAATCATTTGGTATCAGCAAATATTGTCATTACTACATTGTTTTACCAAATTAGAATCATTTGGTATCAGAAAATATTATCATTACTACATTGTGTTGTCAAATTAGAATCATTTGGTATCAGCAAATATTGTCATTACTACATTGTTTTACCAAGTTAGAATCATTTGGTATCAGAAAATATTATCATTACTACATTGTGTTATCAAGTTAGAATCATTTGGTATCAGAAAATGTTATCATTACTACATTGTTTTACCAAGTTAGAATCATTTGGTATCAGAAAATATCATTACTACATTGTGTTATCAAGTTAGAATCATTTGGTATCAGAAAATGTTATCATTACTACATTGTGTTATGTTATTTAGAACATTTTGTCATTGCTTCATTGTCACATTGTTTGCAGCTGGCTTTATGCTTTTATGTCATTTACAGTTTCGTGATTTGTTAATTGTTTACAGTTTTGTGATTTGTTAATTGTGTTGTACTAACCACACCAGAAGAAAAATGTTCATATTTTTTATTATGTTGAGATTAGAATTATTACAAATGTTCCACCATTTCTAAGATATAATTTAAAAAAAAGAAGAAAAAAAGATAAGTTGTGGTACACACTAGAATGTGGTAAAAACTTGAATTCTACCAGTAGATAGTGAAATACAACCTGTACTTACACCGTAGGAATATTAAAAGAAAGAAAAGAAAGAACTCTAGATATATCGAATGACACTTAAAGGAACAGACCCTAGTTTCAACCCGTGAAAATCAACACTAAATTTATTTAATCTACAAACCTGTAACACGTTTGGATAAAGTTACAGTTGAGTAAAACACGAGTCTGTGACTTTGAAATGATGAAATACCCTCTAAAAATAGACTAAAACTCTACCCCGTAACTGTTACTTCTCAGACGCACTTGCGTTTTTAAAAATATGATAAATACATTTTGTGATATTAAAAACACCAGGAACACCAAAAACACTTAGAATGTACAGAAATTGATAATTTAAACCATAAAATCTAAGTAAAGTATGATTTCAGTTATGAAAAACGGCTATAATAGTCAAAAATATGCCGTAGTGTTTAAAAACTAGGGTATGTCCCTTTAATATAAATATTCTGAGATATGTTAAATAACATTTAATGTAAATTATAAAATACTGTTATACGTGCATGCATGCATGTGTGGAAAGCTTTTGTTATGTTAAATAAGTTATGTTTAGTTGGAGTGCTGCTGTGCATATAGCTTACAGCTAGATACGACCGTTTTTGTGCAAATGGTTCTCAGTTGTAAATACATATAATATTTCAAATGAAATCATTAGAAATGTGAACTCTCAACAAAATTACTTTTAGGTTTTTTTAAAGTTTGTATCTGTCAGATAGAGCTGACAGGAATAACCCCATCAAAGTTTGAACTTAGATGATAAATAGAAGAAGAAGAATGTTTTTTTTTTTTATTATTCTTTTTAATCTTTTATTTTAATAACATAGGATGTACCTGTTCTGTTTTATTTGAAAAAGTTAATGTAGGTTTAAAGATTTTATCTTCTTTTGAAGGAGTTTTATTGTTTAAACAAAGAATAGTTACTGCAAAAGACGGAGACATTGATGTTAACTTGTGACATTTTAATCTAAAGCAGATAATTGCTCAACTGTCTATATACCGAACAACAAAAGAAACTTGACTATATTGATTTTTTAAATATTTTAAGATACGGCGGAGCGGATAAGGTTTAACGTGTGCATATACCCCACGAAGGTTTTGCACACGCCTGTCACCGGCTTATAGCCCCTGACATCATCAGTGACTAAGTCCGGGCCAGGAGGGGGTGGGGGGGGGTCGGGAGGTAAGTTTGAGGTGGGCAGAATTTGCAATAAAAATTTTGAAGTTAGGTCTGAGACCCAAGATTAGTTTGGTAAATTTTCAAAAGTCATTGGTAATTTTAATAGGCAGGAAACACTAATTGTATTCAAACTGAATCATTTTTAATAAATTAAAGAAAACTAAGTTTATTTTTGTGCGGTTTTTTTTTGTTGTTGCTCAGTATACATCAAGTAACACCATTTTATATCACTCTCATTAAATTGATTTAATTAAATTAAAAATAACAATAAAAAAACCTTCCTATCTACATGGATATATAAGCAAATTGCATCAATTTGTGTATTATGTTAAACAGTCGATTTGGTTTAGAAAAAAAAAAAAACACACTAAGGTTTTTTTGTGGGGTTTTTTTTCAATGGTTTGGTATAATGGTTAATGGTTTATAGAAAAAAAAATCAAAATCTCAACATAATTAAAAAATATTGTTATTTTAATGATTGTGTTTTTGAATCACTACTTAATTACAGACATGTCAGCGATCGCTCGACGTTTCTCAGACGGAATGTGTCTTATATCAATCTAGCGGCGATGGACGCCAGGTTTGACCCTAATTATAGTTCTAACTACAACCCCCTTGGCTTGTTTTTGTTTTTGTTTGATTGCATACACATTATGTTATGTTCATTTGGTTTCGGTCTAGCATGGTCAGTGTTGGTTTGTCTATACATCTTTTTGTAGTAGTTTAGTAACCATTCCTCTGTCAAAACCTTTTTAAACGATACATTTATAACTGTAGAATCTTTGAAAAAATGCATTTACAAATTGTATTCCAAACTTTTGGCTGTTACGTGGTCATGTTTAAAGATTGACGATTAGGTTAGGATTTACAAGGTATAGGATTTAAGGGCTCGGATAATAAATCATAAAAAAATATATTTAAAATAAATTAAAAGACTGACATCGAAGGACTGAAAGTGATGTAATGTTAGTGTTTTATACACTCATCAATTCTCCTGTATGGACTGGATTTAGCTTAGGTGATAGAGTGCTCGCCTGAGGTGTTTCGGTTGAAAGATCAAACCCCTTGGTGTGCGTTTTCTATACCAATCAGTACCACACAACTGGTATATATCAAAAGCCATGGTATGTACTATTCTGTCTTTGGAAAAGTTCATATATAAAAGATTTCTTGCTACGGCTGTAAAAATGTAGCGGGTCTCTTCTAAAAACTGTCAGAATTAAATGTTTGCAACCTCTGCAGTTGCCCACAGCAATCTGCAATGCCATAGAGATTGCCGTGGAGATTTTAATTCTCTATGGCATTTGTTTTGCCGTAGACTATATTCAGTGGGTTTTTTTTCAATGACGTATTTTTTTTGCTGTGGACATTTTGTTAATTGCAGGGGTTGTTTTTGACATTCATTAGCCATAGATAATTAATCTTCTAGTGAAGTCATTAATAAAAACCAAATTTTAATCTATACCTTGTAAATAATTATTAAATATGCAGTGAAGAATTGCTGCCACAATCCCACCCATTTATATGACATCAGTTTTAATTAAGTGACAGTTCATTCATCACATGCATTATTCTTATTTTTAAAACTAGCTACATAAATGTAGCAAAGTAGGTCAAAGGGGTTTTTTATTAAAAAAAAGAAAGAAGGAAAATCCCTAATGCATGTTTTGAACATTTTGTAATTTAGACAGTATGAGATGTGGATCATTATAGCTGTGAAAGGATGTATCAAATCTAGCACACTGGAACATTTTGTGTTCTAATGAATGTGCATTTAATTTACACACTAACTGCACGAATGGCATGTGCAACAATTCACTTCTGCTTTATTTTGCCTTGTTCGTAGTCTTCATCATTAAAACATTATATTTATCTATGATTTGTGAGTTTCATGCACCAGACAGCATGGCCGTGCACTGCATCCCTCTTTGTGTTTGGAGTTGATCATTAGGGAATTGACCATTTATTGATGGCCTGCACTAGTGGAAACCATCGGTAGTTATTTATGTATGATTTATAGGCAACAAACTGTTGACAAAAATCATCTACAATACACAATATGAGGATCCTTTTTTCAGCTTTTTATCTATCAGGTTTCTTTTACATACCATACCATCATTTTCACCAGTTTAAGTTAAGACTGAATTTGACCGGAAATACTACAGACATTTTTTATCTATCACGGTCTGTGATTTTCAGCTTTCAAAAAATCATTTTAGGTTTAATTAATTCTAGATGGGAATCATGCATATTCTGAACATACATGTACGTCCTATAGCCATCAAATTTCATCCATTGTTTCCTTGATCATCTGTATACTTGTGAAGAGCTCACAAAGTTTTCCTCATTTCCTTCTTGTAAAATTTCATTTGTACCAGTGTTTTTAGTGTACGGACCCATTGGGTTTGTCTAGTTTTAACATTTATTCTATCTTTAGTTAGTCATTCATTCATTTTCAGTTTCAGTTTCACAATTTAAAAATTACTGTGTATGTTTGTGTCTATATGTCAGTGTCTGTGTGTACATGTATGTCTGTGCCTGTGTGTATGTCAGTGTCTGTGTGCATGGCTGTGTCTATATGTCAGTGTCTGTGTGTATGTCTGTGTCTATATGGTCAGTGTCTGTGTGTATGTCTGTGTCTGCGTGTATGTCTGTGCCTGTGTGTATGTCAGTGTCTGTGTGTATGTCTGTCTATATGTCAGTGTCTGTGTGTATGTCTGTGTCTATATGTCAGTGTCTGCGTGTATGTCAGTGTCTGTGTGTATGTCTGTGTCTATATGTCAGTGTCTGCGTGTATGTCTGTGTGTGCGTGTATGTCTGTGTGTATGTCTGTGTTTCAGTGTCTGCGTGTATGTCTGTGTATCAGTGTCTGTGTGTGTCTGTGTCTGCGTGTATGTCTGTGTGTCAGTGTCTGTGTGTATGTATGTGTCTGCGTGTATGTCTGTGTCAGTGTCTGTGTGTATGTCTGTGTCTGTGTCTGTGTGTCAGTGTCTATGTGTGTGTCTGTGTCTATATGTCAGTGTCTGCGTGTATGTCTGTGTGTCAGTGTATGTGTATGTCTGTGTCTATACATGTAAGTCAGTGTTTGCGTGTATGTCTGTCTGTGTGTATGTCTGTGTCTGTGTGTCAGTGTCTGCGTGTATGTCTGTGTCTGTGTGTATGTCTGTGTCTGTGTGTCAGTGTCTGCGTGTATGTCTGTGTCTGTGTGTATGTTTATGTGCACACTTGTTTGTGTTTGTTTTGCTGCATCTCATAATCATCTGTCTTGAAAGATCTTTATGCCATATAGTCTGATCTCATTACAATGACCTATCAAAGACTGTGGTATGTGCTACCCTGTCTGGGAAAGAGTACATAAAAGATTCTTAGCTGCTACTAAAAAAGGTAGCAGGCTTCCTCTGAAGACTACACATTAGAATGTCCAAATGTTTGGCATCCAATAATCAGTGATCAGTTATTCAATGTTTGACATCCAATAATCAGTGGCCAGTTATTCAATGTTTGACATCCAATAATCAGTGATCAGTTATTCAATGTTTGACATCCAATAATCAGTGATCAGTTATTCAATGTTTGACATCCAATAATCAGTGGTCAGTTATTCAATGTTTGGCATCCAATAATCAGTGATCAGTTATTCAATGTTTGACATCCAATAATCAGTGGTCAGTTATTCAATGTTTGACATCCAATAATCAGTGGTCAGTTATTCAATGTTTGACATCCAATAATCAGTGATCGGTTATTCATTGTTTGACATCCAATAATCAGTGATCGGTTATTCAATGTTTGACATCCAATAATCAGTTATCAGTTATTCAGTGTTTGACATCCAATAATCAGTGGCTAGTTATTCAGTGTTTGACATCCAATAATCAGTGGTCAGTTATTCAGTGTTTGACATCCAATAATCAGTGGTCAGTTATTCAGTTTTTGACATCCAATAATCAGTGGTCAGTTATTCAATGTTTGACATCCAATAATCAGTGGCCAGTTATTCAATGTTTGACATCCAGTAATCAATGGTCAGTTATTCAGTGTTTGACATCCAATAATCAATAGTCAGTTATTCAATGTTTGACGTATCCAATAATCAGTGGTCAGTTATTCAATGTTTGATGTATCCAATAATCAGTGGTCAGTTTTCAGTGTTTGACATCCAATAATCAATGATCAGTTATTCAATGTTTGACATTCAATAATCACTGATCAGTTATTCAATGTCATCCAATAATCAATAGTCAGTTATTCAATGTTTGACGTCCAATAATCAATTATCAGTTATTCAATGTTTGACATCCAATAATCAATTATCAGTTATTCAATGTCATCCAATAATCAATGGTCAGTTATTCAATGTTTGACATCCAATAATCAATGATCAGACTGTGGTATGTGCTACCCTGTCTGGGAAAGAGTACATAAAAGATTCTTAGCTGCTACTAAATCNGTTACTAAAAAAGGTAGCAGGCTTCCTCTGAAGACTACACATTATAATGTCCAAATGTTTGGCATCCAATAATCAGTGATCAGTTATTCAATGTTTGACATCCAATAATCAGTGGCCAGTTATTCAATGTTTGACATCCAATAATCAGTGATCAGTTATTCAATGTTTGACATCCAATAATCAGTGATCAGTTATTCAATGTTTGACATCCAATAATCAGTGATCAGTTATTCAATGTTTGACATCCAATAATCAATGGTCAGTTATTCAATGTTTGTCATCCCATAAGCAATGGTAAGTTATTCAATGTTTGACATCCAATAATCAGTGATCAGTTATTCAATGTTTGACATCCAATAATCAGTTATCAGTTATTCAATGTTTGACATCCAATAATCAATTATCAGTTATTTAATGTTTGACGTCCAATATTCAATGATCAGTTATAATTCAATGTTTGATGTCCAATAATCAGTTATCAGTTATTGAATATTTGACGTCCAATAATCAATGATCAGTTATTAAATGTTTGACGTCCAATAATTAATGGTCAGTTATTCAGGTCAATATAATGTGGATCACTGTTAAATTTATTTATTATGTGGTTTTTATAAGATTAACTGTATTTGTAACTGTAATGCAGGTCAATATAATGTGGGTCACTGTTTATTTATTATGTGGTTTTTATAGGATCAGCTGTAATTGTAACTGTAATGCAGGTCAATATAATGTGGGTCACTGTTTATTTATTATGTGGTTTTTATAGGAGTAACTGTATTTGTAACTGTAATGCAGGTCAATATAATGTGGGTCACTGTTTATTTATTATGTGGGGTTTTTTTTATAGGATTAACTAATTGTAACTGTAATGCAGGTCAATATAATGTGGGTCACTCTTTATTTATTATGGGTTTTTTTAATAGGATTAACTAATTGTAACTGTAATACAGGTCAATATAATGTGGGTCACTGTTTATTTATTATGTGGGTTTTTTTTATAGGATTAATTAATTGTAACTGTAATGCAGGTCAATATAATGTGGGTCACTGTTTATTTATTATGTGGTTTTTATAGGATTAACTGTAATTGTAACTGTAATGCAGGTCAATATAATGTGGGTCACTGTTTATTTATTATGTGGTTTTTATAGGATTAACTGTAATTGTAACTGTAATGCAGGTCAATATAATGTGGGTCACTCTGTATTTATTATGTGGGTTTTTTATAGGATTAACTGTAATTGTAACTGTAATGCAGGTCAATATAATGTGGGTCACTGTTTATTTATTATGTGGTTTTTATAAGATTAACTGTAATTGTAACTGTAATACAGGTCAATATAATGTGGGTCACTGTTTATTTATTATGTGGTTTTTATAAGATTAACTGTAATTGTAACTAATGCAGATCAATATAATGTGGGTCACTGTTTATTTATTATGTGGTTTTTGTAGGAATCACGTGCTTGTGGACAAATGTCTCGGTCAGTTTAGGTAAAACAAAATGTTGTCACACCTCATGTTACTTTCAAAAAGCTGTTTTGTTGCAAAAAAAATTAATAGTGGTGTAATTGTTACACCGCTTATGCCATGCAACATTCAAACAGCGATTCTGTTGCAGTATTTCTATGAACTGTTTGTCAAACAGCGATTCTGTTGCAGTATTTCTATTAATGGTTTGTTAAATAGCTGTTCTTGTTGCAGTATGTGCTATTTGTGTTTTAATTCAGTCTTTATGAAGAGTTTTACACTGTTTTAGTCTAATTCCTGTGTTTGACTCTGTGATTTTAATTATTCTTTGACTTGAATAGATCTGCAACTCGCCCGGCATTAGTTGCAGGGAGTCAGTCCAGGTCAGGATTGTGTTTGGTTGATCACCGTTCTTTGTTTTCATGTAGAGTGTGGGTGTGGGTAATTTTTGGCATGCTTCCATCAGAGAACTGTTCAAGCATGCCTCTCGTGGGCACAACCTCTGAGAGTTCTGTGCATGACAGGATCGTATAGAGTAATTGTTTTCCTTATTATACTGACAATTAATAAAATAAATAAAAATTAGTTTTTTTGTGGGGTTTTTTTTTTGGGGGGGGGGGGGTGTTCCTGTTTGTTTCGCTCTTGTTTTTTTTAGGAGGGTTTGGTGGGAGGGGCGATATATATATATGTATGTGAACATGTTTTGTATGCTAACAGTAATTATGATTTTTGTATTATTTTAACAACATGTACCAACATGTTGTGTTATAAGTTAAGCATGTTTTAAATCCTTTGCAATATATCAAGTACCAGTACGGATATGAGCTGTAGGAAGTAAGTGTTGTAAATATACTGTTAGAAATTTTCCTTTCGTGCCTGAATTCTAAAACTTGAAATAAAAGATACATGTACATGGAAGTATGCCTATCGAAATATGTTGAAGAGCTGAAGATAAGCATATTGGTGGATGGACTGTTGAGGAAGGAAGGAAATGGTTTATTTAATGATGCACTCAGCACATTGTATTTTACGGTTATATGACGTCAGACACATGGTTAAGAACCACACTGATATTGAGAGAGGAAACCCGCTGTTGCCACTTCATGGGCTACTCTTTTCGATTAGCAGCAAGGGATCTTTTATATGC